>NC_050524.1:18079913-18084076 GCF_002922805.2 Oryzias melastigma | reverse complement strand
ATTTGCCATCCAACCAAAGTCATCTCCATTTAATATGCTCCAGCTCCGCCATAGTTACAATCTATATTGGCGAACGTTTCTACTAAGGGGTTTGTTTTCACAGCACAACCGCTAGCTCACCCTGTATCACACCGTCGCCAAAGGGTGGCAAAGGAACGTTTACTGTTCCACCGCAGACCAGGCCTTGCTGTTGTTGCAAGCATCTTCAATATAGATTTATGACCAAAAGAGAACACAGGAAACCACAAAAACCCCAAATGCTTACAAACATTGGAAATATTAGCTTAAATAACCGATTATCATCATCACTTTCTGCCAATCATCGAGTGACTACACTGGCTCTGTCCCAACTGTTATGTTCCACTTTTCAATGGACCTACAACGGATGGAGCCCCCAAAGAGGTACGGGTCGGTACCGTTTAATGGGTCAATTTTACAATGGAAACACTTAATATACCGGACTGTAACAGACCAGATCACTCAGTGAAAACAAGGTTTAAGACATTCAAGATGAACATAGACAACCTATCAGAAAGGAAAACGTTGGTTGTTGGGATCTTAAAATCAGAATCTGCTGGACATCATTTACACTTTTGACCTTCATTATGCTTCAATAGTTGTGTGATTGAGTCTCTCAATCTGATCAAGAATCTTAAGATTGACACATGGTGGTATTACAGAAATACCCAACAGAGGACCAGAAAACTAGTTCTGCCCTACCAGGTAGGAGCTGGTGTTGACCAGAAACGAGGAAGTACTGTCCTTACAGAAACAATATACAGCCTTTCTTGGCAAAGAGAACACTATTGTCTGATGAATAGAAAGTGATGTCTCAACCTAACCTAAGCAGTACTTTACCCAAACCACCAGTTCACCATGCTCTGCCTCTTTAGAACCAGGCTTTAGCCATGGGGAGAATTACTGGTATAAAACCTGACCTAGCTGAGGGCCAATGACACATTTTTAAGCTGAGAAAATGTTGCAGAAGCCTAACACAAAAAAGGTTGAGAGCTTTTCTTCGGAGCCATTGTGATAGAAAAGGGATTATAGAGGAGATGAAAAGAACACTTTCATGTGATATATTAATAATACAAATGCGGTGGGTAATCCTTTAAGGTGCTTAAAGGGGGTTTGAGTTTTTATTGTGCAACAATACCACTAATTGTCCACATGTTGTAATTTTTTTTTGTTGCAAGAAACCAAAATAAAATACACTTTACATTTTAGAGTTTAAATGCACACCAGGAGCAAAGAAAGTGTCAATAGATTCAACAAAACAAAAAATTCAAATGTCTTTAACAGGAGGTGATGCAGAGTTGCACGACGTCATGATCTACCTCTGTGTTCATTTTAATTTGTCGCAATGGACAACATTTTCAATACAATATATCTTTAGGTAATAATCAATAACTTTGTCTTTTCTAGTGTTATTTGTACTTGCAATGGTTCAGAAGAACATGTTGTATTTAAGTACATTTTTGAATGTGAGACTTAGACATAACACATTGAAGGTGTTAGTGTGGTGGGAGGCAGTTTTATACTTCAATGTTAGAGGCGCAAAACCACTAGAGCAATAATTGTCATTAGTTAGATCTGGTATCATGAGGAAACTGAGCTTCAATTGGCTCCAAACTACAGGAGTGAGCTCAGTTCATGGCTTTATGTTGGATTTGAAAGGAGGTTGTGTGTGAGAAACTCGAAGGAGTGAACTACAGTGACCATGGCATGACTGTGGCTATGGGGTTTGTAAATATTTAAAAAGATGGCACCAAGACTAAAAATCTACACTAAAAATCATAATTTCCTCTTTCTTCCACTTTTCTTTCTTGAACCAAGAAATACACAAACAAAGTATGAACTGGGGATTCATATCCAAGATTTTAAGTCATTTGCAATTATAGATTAATATTTCCTTAATAACTGTAGCAATCTGGTTGACTGCAACTAAGTAAAAGACGGTAAAACTTCTCATCCCACTTAAAAGAAAGCCTAGTTAGCATTTTAAATAGATTTACCAGTACTTAAAACAGTTGGTTAATTGCTAAACATTGAAGAAAATATGACCAGAAATACATACATAACTAAAAACAAAGATTTTCAATCTGATTTGATGTCAATAGTAGAGGTTTTGTGGTTGGTTGTAATCTCTGTGGGCCACAGTGAACTGAATCTGTGTTTCTGTGCCAGTGACATCAACCTATCAGGGTTAAATTGGGTTTCCCAAGCCCATGAGTGACTGTGGAATAAGCAGTCCTGTGTTATTTATTCAAATCTGTGCAAAACATCCACGCTTCTGTGTCCCCGGGTTAATCAGGATACTCCAGATGTGTGTCTGTGTGTTTGTTGACTGTGTGTCCATTTATCCAGGAGAGGGAGAGGCCAGATTGCTAACAAAGCCTGAATGAAGCAACTAACAGTGATGTGCTAAAAATGATTTAGAGTGATGAAAACCAAAATTAACTTGCAAATAACACATTAAATATAAATAACCATATATACAAATACAATTGTAAATTTAACTGGGAATGTTATCATTCACTGGAAATTATAACATTCCCAGTAAAAATTATAATTAATAATATTATTGTTTTGGTGAAAAGAAAGTGGAAAAATTGAGATCTGATTAAAGTCCTACACCAATCATATTTTGATCTATTATAAAAGCATTACCAGTGGTCCTCTAAGTATAATTATGACGGGTTTTTTTTTGGCAAAACCAAAAAAGTCATGTGATAGACATGCGCCATTACTATGCTTTGATGCTTCCTGAGTCATAAACGGAGGAGGTCCGGATAAGTTCGCAAAAAAAAAAACACAAAAGGGGACGCAATCAACTTCCTAAACCTCAACAACAAAGTAATCCGATCGAGAAGAATCATCACAGGATAGGAATTGCATTTTAATAGAGAGAAATCGGGGTTGGAAGCGTGAAATGCGTGCTAAACTGGGTGTTAGCAACCTGCGAGTAGCATGCTAGCTTGTATGTTTTTATTAATGTTTGATGTTTTAAAACATGGCCGATGATATTTGCACTTATTTACATGCGACCTGCACAAAAACTGATGTAAATTCATGTTGATGCATGTTGCTGTTCTGGCAAAGTAGCATGTAGCTACTTTAAGAGCCTCCGAGGTTAAATGTTGGTAGTTGCATTATTTTTTTTTTATTTTAAATAGGAAGGTGAAAGTGAAACATAATTTTTAAATATGTGCCGCCAGTGCTGAGCTTCTTTCTTGGTCACACGGACCAGAGAAAGCCCAGCTAGAAAATACTAGAAGAGCTAACCTTCTGCTCACTGACATAAACACTATAGAGAGCACTTGTTAGGGGAGGAGCTGTGATCCAAAACTTTAACCTGCCACACCATTTACAGCCATCATCACTGTGTTTTGAATCTTAACAGTTTGTCAGGTGTATTTCATGTTATCATCCATGATCTTAAGTTTAAAAATGTTTCTTGTATCAGCTAAATATGCCAGCTGGAGCCTTATTCTCAAAGTACTATGAAATCGTCTATTTGAAGGTAAATTGTGTAAATTGTGAATGCAACTGAGATGTATTAACCATGAATGTAATTCAAAAATAATAAGTTGTAGTTTAATTTGAAAATGTGGTAAAGAGTGTGTTTTACTTTAGAAGAGTATTTTGCTGTTTCAGCTGTGTAGATGTTAGCTACAGTAGACTGAAATCCTACTGATGTGTGCCTGAGACGAACAACGGAGGAATGTGGGCAGAGGGCAGGAGGATGGCAGTTATCTGAAGGGAAACCTTCAGGAGTTAACGCTCCTACAGAGCACACAGCAGACATGAGTTAGGGCTTTCTACAGGATCAAAAAAATGCAAAAAATGCACAATTTTTAGGGGTGGTTGTGAGGAAGGGGTGGCGGGGGTGGGCGGCGGAGGCCTATTCCCCTGGTTTTTCCTCCCTAAGTCGGGGGAAGGACTCTGACCTTGGTCCAAATTCTCAGGCTTGTTCTAATAATAGCTTAAAAAACGAGCAAACTCAAGACTTCTCCGTTTGTGGGCTGCTTTAGCCTGGGTCTGGATGAACTATTGCTTCAAAGGAATCCTTAATCCGCTTCAGTTAATAACTCTTTTCTACTAAATTTATTTTCAGAGCTTTAAAGAATCAACTTGTCAAATTAAAAAAAAAAAAAAAAAAA
>NC_050524.1:18058473-18079840 GCF_002922805.2 Oryzias melastigma | reverse complement strand
ACTATTTGCTTTTTAATTATGACAAAAGCTTCACAGATCTAGAAATGGGTCATCTTGTTATGCTCACTGCAGCAAAGCTGGTCAGGATTGTCTTGGGATGTTATGCAAGACAAGAAGGCTTCTGCTTTGGCATTTTTTGCTTTACTTTTCAAGTGAAACAAATATATTAGACATTACAGCAAACCGGAAAAGAAAAAGAAGGTTCATGTATAAACCTATAAATCTGCTGAAAGTTACAGAAGCTTTTCAAGAATCTGAGAGTCAAAAAGACTTTTTTTTTCATGAAAATAAGGAAGTCATTAGCTGCCCATAATACCAGCTCCATAAAGCAGCCAGTAATGAGTGTCCCCTGGGTGCTTTTAACTTTTGAAGATCATAGGCGAAACCCTTACACACTACCAGACAGGATAAGGTAGACACCTTTAATTTAGGTTAACTGGCAACAGTAGATGAGGGTCTGGTTTCCTTGCTAGCTACACTGCCAATCAAGGCTTATTTTAAGACTATACTTTAGTCATTTCAGTAAGATCTTTTGCAATATCTGTACATTTATTTAAGGTGCCTTCAAATTAAGGAATTTATTTTCCAGAGCTCCTGTTTTTGATTCAACAAAAACCATCGCCGTTATAAAGCCAAAGTACTGTTCTAATTTTATCCGACCACAGATTATGCCATAAAGGTCTCCCAATAAAGTAAATAAAAAAATGACAGGGAGTTAATTGTAGATTCGTAAACCTCCTTGGTAGGATGGAGAGAGATGGGCATGAAGAAGGGTGGTGTTGTGGCTTCAGTAGCTCAATAACAGGGGGGTAAAGAGAAGAAGTCTTTTACGTAAAAAGGACCGTTTTAGCTGTAAAACCCTACTATACACAGGAAGAGAAAAAAAAATTGTTTGAAAAGATGAGAGTATTTACAAGGAAGGGATGCCCGGAGGGGGGAAAGGGAGCCGCCTCAGGATGCTGAAGGAGGCAGGAGCCCCCAGGTCCCCCCTTTGATCCTTCAATGAGACACACTTGGAATGGCTTTCACCATACTTTCAGGCCTGGAATAACACATCGACCGAAAACTCTGAAAATGGTTCATCTCTGGATTCTGTTGTGGGATTGTTCAAGTCCCACTGCAATCATATTTTGTAAAATCGTTTCCAGCAATCTTTTAATTCGTTTTTTTCCCTTTTAGGCAAAATTAAAAAAAAAAAAAACCTCTTGTTTTCTAGGGGTGGTAGCAGGACTGTTGGCATGGAAGTAAGCCACCACTGATATCCCATCATTCCTTTGCGTACACTCTCTCCACAAGCTTACAGCCTCGCACAACTCCAAGCTAGCAGAAATGTCGACTACTATTGGAATTATCCAGATGTACAAGTTTGGAGCCATATACCAGCTCAGACGAGGAAATTGAAGACGTTAATGGATCTATTTGTCTACAAGTGGATGCATCAGGATTGAAGGCTTTGGCCCGCCCATTTCAGTGTCTATGTCACAATTGAGAGCTTTTTCCATCCACAATTTTTCATCTGCTTCGGATTTATTAGGATTTGAATAAAGAAATACCCATAAATGCAGTTTGGAGCTTAAATTCTTTCATATATGTCCTCCATCATGAGAAGAATACTACAAGAACATGTTAAAAACATGATTTTTGTTGGAGTGGGTCTTTAAATTAATGACAACGAAACGCTACCTTCCACAAAAGATGAAACTTTAGAGGAAAGCTCAGATAAACAAAGCAAATACTACATTTTTGGGAAGTCACCTGTCAATCCAAATTCTCTGAGGCCTTATTATTAAGTAACCACCTTTTGCTAATAAATTATGTCAACATTTAAATCAATATAAAAAGCTGCTTAAAAAAAAGCATTTGGTTCTACTAAACAGAAACTCTTGAATCTATTTTTAAATCGCACCAAAAGAGTTGTAAATATTTACTGACATTCAACCACAGCAATGGTAAACCAGCGCTGTGGTTGTGGCCTCAGTGTCTGTTTTTAACAGGCCGGGTTGAGTGATATGGACAAACTCCTTTTTATTCTTGCACAAATGTAAATTAGAAAGTGCTGCATGGTAGCACAGCGGTTAGCGCTCTTGCCTCACAGTGAGAAAGCTTTGGTTCGAATCCCGGCTGGGACCTTTCTGTGTGGAGTTTGTATGAACGCATGCATGGGTTTTCTCCAGGATCTCCAGCTTCCTCCCACAGTCCAACATGCTTCACAGGTTGATTGGTTGCTCTAAATGTCCCTAGGTGTGGATGTATGATTATGTGATGACAGATTGCCAATCTGTCCAGAATGTATCCTGCCTTTGCCCAACAGTTGCATTCTGGCAAAAATGTTTTCTATTTTCAGAATTATAATAGTTGTCATAATACACACACATGCTCATATGATTCATTAACAAGTGCAAACACACACAGATCGACAAACTCAAAATACTACCTTAAATTTTGACACAAGTATTCTTTTCTGAACTGATGAACCGCAATCAGCACTTTTCTCTGGATAGCAGCCAATCAGCATGCAGCTGATCAGAAGACAAAATTAATATTTTCTCATATAATTATGCAACATTTCAAATGAACGTTTCACTGTTTTTTTTTTTTTTTTACAATAAATTACAAATGAAACATATGTAACTTCACAGCTTTGTTTCTATGAAAGGATCTTCCACACACTTTCTAACAGGCACAAGACTCATCCATGCTGCAGTAGAGAACGTTTTAAGCCCTGCTTTTAACAGCGTGACTTAGAAAGTCATCAATCTCATTAAAAAAATGATTAAAAAAGCCCTATAGAATTACTGGATCAGTGCTTCCTCTAGTTTAAAGTATAGACAACAATGTTTTTTTTTTTGTCTAAAAATGTATTTAGGTCACTCAAACCCCCCAAAAATGAAAAATAGTGAACTAATATTGATATAGTGAAATCTAAATAGTTAAATTTCCATTTTTGAATCATTCCATATTCTTCACTTCCCATGTATCATCAAGTAACAGCATGTTAACAAATTCCATGCCTTGTAAACATCCGAGTGTTTGGATCAGATGTCAGGAACTGTGGAATAACTTATTTTGTCTGTGTGTGTGTTTGTTGCATCTTGTTGTTGTGCGACTGATAGAAACCTCAGGGTCAAAGAGGTTTTCTGTACAAAATCACATCTGATAAGAAGCAAATACTTTAATCTCTCTCAGACTATCTCACTTTTTGTTGGGAACAGTTACCAAATCTTAGAATTCATATTTGTAGATTTTTTGAAATAAAACGAGTGACAAGAGATTTATCAAAAGTTTGCCACGCTCCATGCCCGGTCCTCACAAACATCTCCACCATCTGCACAGCTCTCCCCAAGGCTTGCCTGGAATTTCCTCTGTGTCCTGCTGTATTGTGAGTGCAACCGGAAGTATTTCTTAAAGTCATAGTAAATCATAGTAAGTCATAGAAACCTTAAATATTTTAGCTTTATTTGCTTAGAAGCTTGAAAAACTATTTAGAGCTAAACAAAACTGCATGCATTTTGACAAATATTTGTATTTCTTCAAAGTAATTTTAGCAGTGTACACAGATTATAACACATGAAATAGGACTTAAAGTACTTTGAAACAATGTTTCATCTGTGTCAAAGGCATGACCTTTAACCCCCAGATGTCCAAAGATCATATCAAAATGTTCAAGCGCAAAATTCAAATAAAAAGTAGGAGTATTTAAATAATACTTAACTTACATTTGGGGAGCACATTAACCTTTAAGCTGACATGAGATATAGTGACTCTTTTACAGCATTGCATGCTCTACTGCACTGTCAAAACTAAAAATATCAATGTTCACATTTCAACAGGCGGCTTGCACAAGGTTCAGAGTTTGCTGCAATCAAACAACAGTATGAAAAAATAAAGGAATGCCAGAAATGTCCCACTGAGTTTAAAGGTTATGATGTTAAAATAGAAAGATTCAAAAGGCTGCGATTTAGCAGCAGAATCAAATATGATGTGTGTATCGAATCCTCCTTTGCTTTGCGGGTGCTGGGACGTTGGGAGGGCCATGGGAACTGCATTGTGGTTATTTATAGATACCGGAGATTGGAATGATCCTTTTTCTGAGGCTAGAAGAATGTTTAGGTTCACTGTACGGCAGGTTGAGGATAAAAAGGCCGGCTCAGGCAGATGTAGGACACCCGCTGAGATGAGAATGGAGAGCCTGCCCAACGGGGACAGGAAGGAAGCGCTAAATTCAAGAGTTAGGATGTCAGGGGAGTACAAGACAGGCAACAATTAGTTTCAAAGTCCGACATTTTAAACACGGATCATGGAACGCCCAAAAGCACAAATTCCAGAGTGGGTCTTTTGGACAACAATAAAACAATATTTAATGGGATAGATCAATTCGATTTACAATTGACCTTGGAGCAGATTGATCTGGTTGCATCGTAGGAATAAAATTGATTCATCGTTACACCCATACATTTTACTATAAATGCACTACTACCGATATTGAAGTCAACTTTCAGAGGACGGGTGCTGCAGATAACCCCATCATACCGCTGCTAATTACCTGGATCAGGTATGCTGGACAAAAACGAAAAACACACAGACACTTCAGGACTCATAGTGAAACCCACTTGTGCTCCCCACAAGAATGCATTTTAATAATACGTTTTATGACAGTAGCACTTTGTGTTGGTTTACGCAGCCAGTAATTCCAGCCGTACAGCTTCTTTTCTGACAAAATAAAAACCACACCGAGTGTATTACAACATCTGATGTTGACAGCAGTTTTCCCACAGCAAACTTGCATTTAGAGGCATGCCTACTCCCTAACCCCATTTCTTGCCCTTGCATCAAGCCGAGAAATCCCACAGGACAGTCCGCCGGCCAAAACCATGTCAGTATCACTACAGTGTCATGGACACACATGCTCAGACAATAACGCTTGTGTTCCTTCCATGGTGCTGGATTACACATAAAGATGTTTCAGGTTTCACTGATGGACGATAGGTTTCTCTCCCAAAAGTCCAACTGCTGCTGGTGTTGATCTGATGGCCGAATTTGGAAATTAGATCAGATTATCTCAGTAAATCTAACGGATTAGATGGAATGATGGCTATAATTCACAACAAATATGACTGAAGCTGAATTGGAGTCACCAGCGCTTTAGTGTTGATGTTCTTTGATGTACCGTAACTTTTCAACCGTTGATGTGATCAATGTAATTTCAGAGAAAAGCGCAGCTTTTCTCTGAAATTACATTGATCACATCAACGGTTGAAAAGTTAGGGTATGTTACAGAGTGAGTTTTGTTAATGTTACATCTCCTTAAACAAGGAGATGAACAAATGAGGACTCACCCACTATTGTCCTTTGTTTTGGCCTAATTGCTCATGTTGTTAACAATAATATGAACTCAATGCATTTCTTCACACACAAAAAAAAAGGAATGTCAGTCGGTGGACTAATGGGTGTGGTTCTGCATAGCTGCAGATTTTGCTTTTCCAGTTTGAAAGTAAAGGCGTGCACAGTAGCAGCAGTGACAGAAAATGAGAAAACCAGACCCATCGATGAGGGGAGCAATGGAGAAAAACAGCATGTGCTGCAGGAACCGGCGAGCTAATGGGCTAATAAACTCCAAGTATAGACCGCTTTCACTTTGGCAGCAATTGAAGGCACAAGCGGCTAATGGCTAGTTGAGTAAAAGCCACAAAGGAATGTGCGGCGGTGGATGTGTGTGCATCTGTGGAGACGTTCTCTCAACAAACACTGCCATCCTCTTCTGTCCACTTTGTCTCTCTGCGTGTGTCATTTTTAGGGTGATGAGGGAAACCGATCGCCACACCCAGACTACTTGTGCCGTTTTCAGCCATGGGTGTGGGTGCAGCAGACGACACTGTACTCTAGTTAAGTCAGTCAGGGCACATTCAACCGTGCTTTGTTTTTTTTAAAGATTGCAAACCAAAAAAAACACATTAAAAAAATGGGTGGAGTATGAAAGCAGCTGAAATGATGAAGACTGATGTCTGTGACCGATGAGGCAGAACAAATGAATGCTGTCACTCAGCCAGCAGCCACTGACTGTATAAGAGAACTGGACAGAGCGAGTGTGGCGTCACCCACAGAGAATGCCTCTGGATCCAGCAAACTGAAGCCAATTCAGTCACCAATTGTCCACGATAAGGACGTCGCCATGTTGGAGCCAGACGTCAGTACTTACGTTTACATGGACACAAGTAATCAAATAATCTGTCATGTAAACACGCCAATCGCAGTACTCTGACCTGATCACTCATTTGGATCTAAATTTCCTTCCGATCGATATGGGTGGGTTATGTTGATTGATGATCCAATCGTGGTGCATGTAAACCATTTATTCCAATTGTGTGTCATTACTGCACTGGATTTTACGTCATGCGTAGACCGTAGGGATGTAAAAAATAGATATGCATCAAAATATTGATCGGGTAACAACATACTGGTTGAAAACAACCGATATGAACAAGATGTTGGTTCAAAGGTATAAAATCCTTTAAGGGATTTTGACCTTTTTGTTTTGAACGGCAGGGGGGAGGGGTCACTCAGTCCAGTTCTTTTATACAGTCAACAGCATGGACGGAAACTTTGTCACAGGGGTCGGAAATGCTGCTGAGGAAGGTATCGATGTTTGTCACACCCAAACAGACCCGCTCTGCTCTCCACCAACGTGAGAACTGTTTGGTCTTCAAAACAAACATACCCCCCCCCGGCCATACATGTGACCAAACACAGCTGCAAGGCCTCAGCATGTGGACTGTGGGACACAAAACAAGAGCAGAAAGGGAACCGAGGGGGAGGTCTTTGCCAAAACAGCCAGATAACAGGTGGCAACAGAGTCTCATACTGAGGGGCATCTAGAGGGGTGATGGAGCTCAACATCCGGGATCGAGCTCTGAATCACAAACACGGCTCTCCAAACCAGCGTTAAAACGTCTGGGCCTTTTAAAACATTTATTCTCAGGCAAATATCCATGTGATACCAAGTTTGAAGCCTTGAAGTTCACAGGAAAAAGCCAAAATAAAAGAAATAGCTCAGACAGAGCACCAATGACCATCAGATAATAACACGGACAGGCATTCATAAATATGGATATCCAGATTTTCCAGAGTTTGTAAAGGGAAAAACTCCTTTTTATGAATGAAAAAATTCTTTGCCAGCTAGAAAAGGAGAAACAAAACTCTAAACGTCTTACCTCTTCCTCTGGTCAGGCAATGGTGATTTATTTCATAATCCACATCCGACAGCGGTCAAGTACATAAAAAAGATCATAAGAAACATTGTTAGCATGATGATCAAATATCAATATGTAACATTGTAATCATAGATTATAGGCAATAACCTTCACACTACTCCCTAAATATTTAGTAGTCTGGGTGTCCCTGTACCCGTCCCTAGCCCAGATAAAAATAAATAAATCAATAAACAGTGACCGCTGATTAACTACAGTGACCCCTGCTGGCCAAAAGGTAAACAACATCAATATTGTAATCAGATATTTTTCTACAAAAAGTGCTCTTCCATCTTTTGTGAACTTTTTTTTAACATTCAGTGCATCATCTTGCTTTGGTTGCATTTAATACACTTATTTATTTACATCCACCTAAACTCTGGCGCTGTCATCCAGCTTTGGATTATTGATATTTGCCTTTAAAAGACAAAACCACCATTATCTTTACTCCTCACCCGGGCAATCTCACTGGCAGCATTACAAATATTGATTCACTACTTTAAAGCGCAGGAGCATCTCTGCCTGTGAGCCTGCTGGGCTCTGAGTGCTGACAACTTTAATATTAATACAACTGCAGTCTCCGTTTAGACCCACAACAGGACCAACAGCTCATGCATTTAGCCAGCACTGCATTTAGGTTATATAAAAAGAAAACTGTGTGAAATCAAATCAATGTTGACACTCAGGGGTTCAGAAGGGAGCCCTCCAGATGCACCGAATGACTGTGGCCTATTTGTGTGACAACACACAAATAGGGCTACTGTGCACTGTTGACTAAGCAAACAAAGGAAGAGAGAAATTAAACGTCCGGAACCACAGGACTCTAAAAAGGACTCCAAATTTAAGGCTGAAAACATCTCATTACAAAGAGTCAGAAGATGTGATCAATGTTAACTTCCAGTGCTATATGATAATGGCTAGTCTCCTGACCCCTTCATTTTCTTTGTGGTTGCTTACTTGACCTACATGCTGAGGGCCTCCACTGATGCTGTCAGAGCAGCCTCAGACAGTTGCAGGGATGGCAGCGACGCTCCACAGGGCTTTCTCGGAGGAATGTCAACCGCCGCCGCGTGTACCACCCATCCCCACCAACAACAACTGTCCTGCAGAAGGCCCTTTACATCTACTTTCCCACTAGATTGCTAGTTTGTTTGGCAGACAAAAAAAAAGTTATGGGAACCTAATAAAAAATGTAAAAATAAATCCAACTTAAAAGGTTACTTTCAGGGGAGAATGAGAAACATTTGATTTGAACAAGGAATGAGATTTCTGTATTTCCCAGTGAGCCAAAGCTGGCATGACATAGAAAAACTAACATTGAAATGTAACACTCTGATGTCAAATTTGAGCCAGCTCCACTAAAATGACCTGACACCCATGATTAAGCTGAACCCTTTACTAGTTCTGATTCATGTTAGATGTTACAAGATAGGAACAAACTAAATCAACTTTTTGGCATTTAAAGGTGTACTTTACACATACAGATGTAGACAGAATTTAAGATGCACTCTCTGGTTAGGTACACTTTGCTAGTGCCAGGCTGGACCCCCTATTGCCTTCAGGACTATCTTAATCCTTGGTGGAATAGATTGAACAAGATACTATAACATTCATCAGAGAGTTTGGTCCATATTGACATGATAGCATCACACAGTTGCTGCAGATTTGATTGACTGAACATCCATGATGCTGATCTCCTGTGATCTATTGGGTGGAGATCTAGTGACTGTAGAGGTCATTGGAGTCTAGTGAACTTAGTGTCATGTTCAAGAAACCAGCCTGAGATGATTCCAGCTGTATGACATGATGTGGAAGTATCCATCAGAAGATGTTACACTGTGGTCACAAAGGGATGGACATCACCAGTAACAATACTCAGGTAGGATGTAGTCTCAGTAGGTAGTAAGGAGTCCAAAGTGTGCCAAGAAAATGTCCCCCACACCATTGTACTACCAACACCAACTTCAACTGTTGATACAAGACAGGATGGATCTGTGCTTTTATGTTGTGAATGCCAAATTCTGACTCTACCATCTGAATGTTGCAGCAGAAAGACCAAACAATGTTTTTTCCAATCTTCTATTGTCCAGTTTTGGTGATCTTGAGTGAATCTTTGCCTCAGTTTCCTGTTCTTAGCTGACAGGAGTGACACCGGGTGTGATCTTCTAATGCTGTAACCCATTTGTTTCAAGTGTTTTACATTCAGAGATGTTCTTCTGCAGACATTGGTTGTAATCGGTGGTTATTTAAGTTTTTGTTGCCTTTCTATCAGCTGGAACCAGTCATTCTCCCCTGAAAACAACAAGGCCTTCCCTTCTACAGAACTGCTGCTCGGGGGATATTTTCTCTATTCTCTGTAAAACGCTAGAGATGATTTTTGGTGAAAATCCCAGTCGATTCGGTTTGATCGTCTTGACCACACGTGATTGGCTGATTAGACATTTGTGTTATGAGCAGCTGGACAGGTGTACCTAATAAAGTGGAATGTTTGTGTACAAATATCAATGCATATTTAAAGCAACAATTTAAAGAAAATGTTAGTTTTATGGGGCTCTAGATCTGTTAATCATAAAGAAATACGTCTTTTTAATGGCTCAAACGACTATTAACTGTTAAAACATCAGAACCATTAATATGGGTCGTCCAACGATTCAAATGGTCTCTAAGGGGGTTTAGATAAAAAGTACTAAAATGAAAAGAGAACGAATTCTGTCATCAAACGAGCTGCTAATAAATCATCCCACCTCACGCAGAGTCAGCTGAAGAAACTCACCGTGGTTGAACATCGCGGACCGAAACCGGTTGTTACTGGACGAATGCTCCATCTGAAGTTTTCGTTAACGACCACCGTCCGTTACGTTACGTCCTTCTTCTTCTTCTTCTTCTCTGATGTCCCCTCCTCTCGCTCCGCAGGTTCCGCGTGACCACGGCGGCAGCGAGGTGCCAGGCCGTCCGTCCGTCCTTTCAGTCCGGAATGTCCCGGCCTGCCTGCCTGTCACACGGTGTGTCTGAGAGGCTGCAGCTCCAAACGCAACAAACTCGTCCTGGCCAACGATCAAACCGCACGAGCCTCCTCCTCCTCCTTCGCCTCCTCCTCCTCCAGCCTGCCAGCCAGGTGACGTCACGACGCGCCAGCCTCCGCAGCGTCGGAATGAAAACAATCGCACGTGGAGAGCGGTCATGCGCATGCGCACCTGGAGGCTCTGCTGGATTCATCAACACTGCAAACGAAGCCTGCGGCTCCTTAATGCTCCATTTCTGCACAAACCAACGTGGTTTTGTTAGATTTAATACAAAAATAAGAGAGTTTGTGTTGGAACAAAGCATTTAAATTGTGAATCATTTCCAAGATTTGTGTAATTTTTAATCAACATAAATATATTTAATTTTTCAGAGTAAGTAAAATGTATTTAATGAGTTGGAAATCTAATCAGACTTTAATTAAGTATACAATCATTTAGATTACAAGGAAAATACCTTATTGATGGTGAGTTTGCCCCAGCATTGAATATATAATTTATTTGAAAAAATCTTTTAACAGAATTACAAATAATTATATTATAAAGACTAAAAATGGAACGCCTGACACAACAAATGTTTTTTCTTTTTCCTGTTCAGCGAATAAAAACAAGGCAATGTTGCTTATGTGATTCAATTGTGTTAGTGTAAACATTTTGTCTTTAGCATCTCCCGCTATGGAAGTTCTGAACTTCCATTGGTTTGATTTGACTTCATTTCTAAGTTTTCCAATTACAAAGACATGACCCAAATCAACCAGCTGTGGCACCAACTGACTAGAGGTGTAGGGGAAAATTGATTTGACAATATATCCCGATTTTTCGCTTGCCGATACTTGTCTCTATTTAAGATGCTGGCAAGGCAATATTTAATTAGTTATAGACGAGCATCCTTTAGCATCTTACTTTTGTTTTAACTCCAACTGCTAGTTGGCAGCACACTGAGCCTCCTTTACCAGCTATACATCATGACCAAAACAACACAAGATCTGGCAAGAACCAACGTATATGTTCAGTCAACCTCACGGTTTTTGTTATTATGAAACTTTACTTGGGATGGATACCGAACTAAAACTCTGTGCCCCGTTGCTGCCAGTATCATAGAAAAACGCGGATTGTGGTGCTTCATAGAGGATCAGATAAGATTACAATGAAAGTCGTATTAATATTCAGGTAGAGCTTTTTCTAAGTCATACTCTAAAAAAGAAAAGTAAAAAAATGTTCCGGTACAGTCTTGGAATACGTCGCGATACATATCGTATTGTGAGACAAGTATCGTGATACGCATTGTATCATGAGACGTGTCTCACGATATGTATCGTATCGCCAGACTCTTGCCAAAACACACCCCTACCACTCACCCTTAAAACGGGGCCCAGCTCACAGGAGCTGCTAACTTTGTGCCCGATTGGCCATCATGCACCAGAAGTTCAAAACAAGAGCTGCACCAAATACAGCTGTTTTATACTCAAGACGTTTTATAACTCTTGTACCAAAAAACATGGCTCATGTCTGCCTTTCATCCCCTAAATGCACATTCCTTTGAAATGTAGTGCATTTTTAATAAAGAGAACACAGCTGTGCAACTTCTCGAAAAACGTTGCTATTGCAACGTCATAAACCATCAAAACAGAAACTACTGATTTATGTTTGAGTGAATTTCTTGTATTGATATTTCTCTTGGAGCTGGGTAAAAAAATTACCATATACAGGTGAAATCTGCAGGGAAAATTATTAGGATGTGACAAAAATCCAAAATCAATATTAGGATGAATAAATTAGATGTGTAGTTAAAATGTTATCAAATTAAAAATATGTGCTTTTCAGGTTGTCTGGTGGCTTCTTGACCAAAATTTTAGATTTTCTGTCTTCAGTATGAAGGATTGACTTCAAGAAAAAAACAATCCTCACTATTGAGGAAGATTGTCTGTTCCTAAAAATTGCATATTTTAACTGTGATTGGACTACAAAGTCTTTTTTTTTTTAACAAAAAGCTGGACAAATGATAGATGACAAATAACCATAATTATTTGCAGACTTCAGCCTTTTCAAGAGTCCCTCTACAGCCCCGCCCCTCTAGAAGCTTGTTTTGTTCTCTTCATTTCAGCTGCCGTTTGTCCTTCCTTTCTCACGTCATCTATCTGATGTTATCCTGTGAATGTTCAGTGACATTTGAAAGAGTGAGGAGATATTTGGGGAGTCGCTTTTGCCCTCTGCTGGTCTGCTTTGCTGCACACCACAAGCTGCTGCTTCATCATTCCCATATGAACCATCATTTTAGAAAACCAAGGATAAAATCACAGTTCACGTGACTAATAAAATCATGCAAATTATGCAAAATTGTTGTTGCAATTTTGAAATGAAACTATTAAAAAATAAACTACATTTTAACAAAAGAAAATACTTTCACTGTATTAAAAATAAAGCATCTAAACTGATGAGTTCTCCAAGAATATTGTCATTTACCAATAAGGAAAAAAAAAGAAAAGTAGATGGAGATTGGAATAATAAAAAAAAACATGTCACATAAGACAATTGAAGTTATTAATCAAAAATATGTACTTTAAGTTTTTTTACTCTAAAAATATATGCAGTTTATAGACAACTAAGGTTTAGTTATAGAAGCATAGTTTGTACTAGTTTTTTTGAATAAAAATAAAAGTTTCTTGCTTATCCGTGCTGAACAGTGACACCTACTGGTCAGTTTGTGAACATGTCTTCTCATAGAAAATCACTTTGTTTTATATTAGCATGTATTCTCCAACATATAATGACAAAACATCATCAAGTGTGACCTGGGTGAGTTCGGATGAATATATTTATATTTCTGAATTGGTCATGTGACATTCTGGAAAGTTATTCAGAAGTGGGAGGAGTTTAAGAACATTAAGCCCAGGAAGACTTCAATCTGACACAAGCAAAGTGAGGTTTGAGTTTGTTTTAAGAGCAACAGTTTTATTTTCAGCTGTGACAAAATCAATAAAATAAAAAAAAACCTCCTCAGAGGCTTAATGTTTACATACAGGATTAAAGTGCAGAATTGTTTTCACAGCTTGTGTAAAAAATTAAATAAGACCAAAAAGAAATGTAACATATAAAAACATACAATGAAGATATAGAAAATATAAATATGACAAAGAACAAGAATTAAAATCTTATCCAACATAGTTATGATACACAATCCACTTCAATCAGGCTTTTGCACCTATGATACAATAAAAAAGGGAAAATCAGTTCATGTTTTGGAGTCGTTGGCAAGGCTAGCTTACAACAAAGGCACAGCATTGTTCAGAGGTAACGATCCTTTGCAAAGAAGTGCTGCAAAAATGCTCACAATGACCACAGGTGCTCACAAACACTGGAACATGCGTGACATGGCTCTTACAGGAACAGAGAAAGCTGCTCGATTACAGCTCATAAGCCACACATCGACCAGAAGAGGCTTGTTTTAGTGTTAGCCCGCCCAGTGACAGAAGTTTGCATGCTCGTCCAGTCTGACTGCAATCGCATTACGCTGCTGAATAAACGGGAAGAAGCTCCAGAAAGAATCACGGCCCTGAGCCAAAAAGAGTAGATGAGGAAGAGACGAGGGAAGCCACTTTAAATGCTATCAGCGAGACTGGCAGTGGCTGTGGACTCTGTGGGCATCACATCTGTAAGCAAGTAGTCAGTCAGACAGTACAGGACATCATTCACAAAGGACCAGTCTGTAAGCAGCAGGCAGAGCAGAGACATCACATCCTCTCAATAGCAAGAACTCTCTTTAGTCTGCAAAATTATTCATATTTCAAATTGGATTAAACCAATTCTACATAAGGGAGGGGTGTCAAACTCCTGGTCTCCTGCTGATTACCTGGATCAGGTGTGTTTAGCCAATAAGGAGCTTCAGTGGCCGGTTGGTTGAAAAACATGGAGGAGTTCAACACCCCTCACCTAGTGGGTAAAAAAAACACTTCGCTATGGAGAGGATGAAGTCCACAAACCCTTTTTTTTTTACAGCTGAAAGGCTCCATCAGTGGCTTGCATTTATATATCAACCTGAACTGACAAAATTCCTTTCTTATCACAAGTAGCCCAAGAGAAGGAAAAAAAGGCCTCAAAACAGCCGTTTAGTGCAAATTAAAGTAGTAAAATGTTATACAAAAGGAGATCATTATAGAAAAAAACTAATGTTTTTTGTCATTTTCTAAGCAGCCCTGCTTTCTTTGTTGAACTTTTTTTTGTCTTTCATCCTCGTTTTCTAACCTAAGAGAGAAAAAGACAGAGAAGCATCGATTGGAATAAAAGCAGAAGAAGAAGAAGAAGAGAGCACGCCGGTGTAGCTCGTGGAAACAGCAGTTACATCACAAGGTGCAGGAGAAAAGTCTGACCTGGTTGGAAAGCATTTCTGAAGAGTGCACGTTTAGGCAATGCACACACACACACACATATATATACATATATATATACAGTGATATTAACAAAACAGCGAGCTTTCACATGTAAACAGACAGTGGCCCATCTTCAGGAGGAGCTGACGAGATGAGGCAGTACCTGACGTTCCGATTGAAACAAGACCAGCAGAAACAGAATCAATAGCAGGTTAACTGCCTTCAGAACTGATTGATACCGACAGAGTCTCCTCTTTAAACTCCAGTATGATCAGGTTGAGCCAGCACTAGGATAATTGTGGCTAACATTAATTTTTAGGGGTGTAGAGGGGAAAAAAATCGATTTGGCGATTTATCACAATATCTTGTTAGGCAATATCGATTAAAAATGCTGACAAGATGATATTTAATTAATTATCATTGATCTCCTGAGAACTAGCTTGTGTTAAATGTTCAGTTAGCCTTTTTGTTGTTGTAAGACTACTTAGTTTTTATTTGGGATGGGGACTGAACGAAACTCTATGCCACAAAAAATGTGGATTGCGGTGCTTTGCTCAAATAAGATTACAGGTAGAATTTTCTTTTTAAGTCATACTCTTTATAATAAAGTGAAAGACTGTTTCTGTACATATATCATGATACATATCGCAAGACATTTATCGTGATACGTATCGTATCGCCAGACTCTTGCCAATACACCCCCTTTTAATTTTATGACTTGTCACTCAGCTCTTTCTAATTGGACTTCACTTTAGCTCGTAGACGATTTACCTAATCGATGGTTAGTTTGTTCCAGCATTGAAAATATAATTTCTTAAAAGTTCAAACTGATTATTTTTTTTTAACAGGATCGCAATTCGTTCTATTCTAAAAGTGTTTAGCCTGATACAATAGTGATATTATTATTTTTTTTTCCTGTTCAGCTAAGAAAAATATGGCAATGTATATAAAATATGTCTCTAAATTTACAATATTTAAAACATTTACAGTGATTCCATTGTGGGACCTTGGTGTGTATCTGAATGTCAAAGTGAATGAAATATGCAAACATACAGCGGTACGTACCAAGGTCAGTGTAACACGCAAAAAAGTGGGCAAATCAGTGGTTCACTCCAAGTCAGTGGACGCCATGAATGAGTTTTGACATTATTTACAGTCATGCTGTGAAATATTTAAAGCTTGAAAGGTTTGTTTTGACTGGTACAAGTGGGTTGCGTGTTAAGACGGCACACAGAGATTTTTTCACATTTTTCTTCAAATCCAAAGTTCATAAAATAAAATAAAATAACAGCAATGCACTCAGAGGGGAAAAGCTGCAAGTCGGCTTTGCTTGTGTCTTTGATTCGTTTTTGTTTCGTGTGGATTGACGGTAAGCAAAGCAAGTATCCACTGCTAAGTTTCATCTGCATAATTCAAGACGAGTCGTGATTTGAACGGTGTGTCTGGTTGCATATGATGTATTCCACTCTCCAACCTCAGAACCGCAGAACCTTCCACAGCAGACTCTTTAGATCCATGTTCTTTCTTTCAGACTGAGCCAGCATGTCATCTGCTCCTGGAGGAGCATTGACAGGACTCCTTCTGTTCTGCCACCACGTCACCCAGGCTGGGGGGTTTTGTCCTCTGAGGGGTTACCTCCTCTTTTCCTGTGGTGCTGAGCCTTTACTCCGGCTGCTCGGGGTGAGTGTGCAGGCCATTCTCGGGGCGTTTGACGCTGTGCTGCTCCCAGAATGCCTTGTGTAGCTGGTCCAGTTCAGACATGAGGGGCAGACCAATGTCTAAGTGCATCTTTAGGTTCTCCAGCAACTCCTCCAGTTTTAGGAAGGGAGGTCTAAACAATGACAAAGTGAACAGAGACTTTATTTAGAATTACTCTGATATTGTTCGCCTTTTTTTTTTTTTTGCTATGCTAACATTAGCTTGTGAGGTGCTATAAGCTAGCAGGAGAGAGTGACATCAGAGGGATGATGGGAAACGAGAGGAGGCTTTCTTCAGCCCCACCTGAAGCCACAACTTGGAGGCCAATTTCTAATGAGCTCCTGTTGCTCTCCCGAAAATATGTCATAAAAAATTATTTTTGTTTTGTTTTTTTTTGCAAAAATGGGCATAATCATAATAAAAAGACAACTGGGAACAATTTTACAACAGTAAAAATATAGTTGGAGTGAGATATTTGCTCTTCATGGAACAAATGTGCTAAAAATATGAAAATTTGTCTTTAGTAGATTTATCCTCACTGCAGATGACATTTACAGAATAAACATTTACAGAAGTGTTTCTTTACACATAAATCGAGAGTGCATGAACTGACGATGTCTGACCTTTTGTCTGCATCAAGGTCACAGCAAACAGCCGCCAAGGGGAAGAAGGCGGGGGGGCAGTCAGGAGGACAGAAGTGCTCCAGGAAACCAGAAACGTTCAGTCCGAAGTCTGTCGCCCTGGGGAGGTAGTCTGGGTCTGCATTCACCCGGCCAATAATCTGAACAGGAAAGAAGACAAAATGCTCTCAGGACAAACTCATCTTTTCACCTGAAGCTCATCCTACGTCCAGACTGTCTCCTGCAACACAAAGACTCTGCCTTTGGTCTTGGTACAGACACTGGATAATGAAGTCCATCTGCAGAAGTTCTGTTCCTGACGTAAACTGTTGGATAATGAAGATGGTGTGTAGCCAAGCCCTAAGTCTACAGTCTTTATGAAAAATACATTCCCCCTCCAGAAATGAATTTTGGCAGAACAAGAATATTTCCTCTCACAAAATGAAATAAATACCTCAAATCTTAACTAAAAAAGACAAATTCTTACTAACCGTGGGCCAAGAAGGAGAGGAAATGACTGCAGGACTATAATTCTGGGAGAATTAGGTGTATACACCCAAAAAAAGTGAGTAACTAGCTTCCTGTTGGCAGAAGCAGAGTGCTGCAACCACACACTCCATTTAGCGCTGTCAGAAACAAATGTGCAACAGCAGAAGATGGTCATAAGTTATCCCACTGGCTGTGGTGGACCGCAATTTCTTTTGAGTACAGCTTTTGCAGAACACTAGCAAACCAGCTGCAACTTCTTTTTTGGCTGGACCACAGTGGTCAGCACACCAGTCAGCTGCCAGAGAGTGCAACACATTCATCTGTAGGCTGGAATCTATTATGTTTGATGATGACAGTCTTCATGTGGAAAGAATGGTTTGAAGTGTCTAATAAATAGTGTAATGTAAGAGAGAGAAAGTTTTGGTAAATTTAATCTGAAATAAATAATAACTTGTGAAAGACCTTCTGAAATCTAATAAGGTTTTTTGTGGCTGATTCATTGATTTGCTTACCTCGCAGAGCATGATGCCGAAGGAAAAGATGTCAACTCTCTCATCATAGCTCTTCCCTAGAGAGGAAAAAAAGCCTCGTTAGTCCATTTATTGTTAGGGGATGATCGTGCAGAGGGAAGCAAAGCATATTTGTCCCTGCGTGTCGTACCGTGGATCATCTCAGGAGCCATCCAGTAGGGATTTCCCACCACGGTGTAACGCTTCCTGCGGTCGGGCTTCTTTAAACCCGACAGTTTTCCTTGCAGCAGCGTGTCACTGTGCTTGTCGTCCACCATGAGCCGAGCCAGACCAAAGTCTGCCACCACCACTGTGTTGTCCTGGAAAACAGACAAGCAAAAAATAAATAAAAATAAAAAACCCTAAATATCTTATTTATTTTAATACAACATAGTTTTTTTTTATATTTTATTAAATATTTGTTTGTGATCACAGCAAACAGACTTATTCATTTCCCCCCAAAAAGGGCTACAATACTGAACTGGAGAGTTGTTACCTCTCGAACAAGACAGTTGTGGGAGTTCAGGTCTCGATGGATTATGTTCATGGAGTGTAGATACGCCTGTAGATAGACACAGTCAAAAAAATATGGTAATTAAGAAGGAAAAAACATTTTAAATCCCCCAGAAGAATTTTGTGTGGAGAATTGCACTTTACGAGCATCACCACTAGAGGGCGACAGCTACAACATTACTGAGCAGAACTTTTGCAAACTCACCATTCCAGCAGCTATGTCCTTTGCAAAACTGACCCGCTGATTCCAGGGATAATTACTGTCCTGCAAATACAAATCACATTTTGTTTCTTTTAATGAATCCATTTGAGCCACATATAACTAAACTTTCATTGTTAAAGTGAGAACCAGTACACCCAGCTTACCATTTTCTTGATTATTTCCCTCAGAGTTCCTCCCTTGATGTACTCTGCGATAAAGTTCAGTCTCTTGTCTTTGTAGAGGACTCCAATGAACTTGAGCACGTTGGGGTGATCCAGACAACGTATCACCTTCACCTGAGGACATTTGAACACGTTTGGTCACATAGTCTTTGAAACAAGTCAGCACCAAAACTGTTCAGACATCATGACTCAGAGCCAGCTAAGCTTTACATCAGAACCCTGGGAAATGACTACAACAATGACTTTGCAGACACGACCATAAAAATCAGCTTTCACAACCAAACATGATTAATATTAAATATTTTTCTAAATGGTAAACCTCATGCGTTGGTAATGACACAATATGATTGAACGTCTCACAGAAACAGGAGTGTTCCAAATGTGTATTACTCCATAGCCCGTTTGACGTGATGTAACTGACACTACACTCCTCTGACTATTGGAAACACATTCTGAGTCGGTACACACAAGTTTGTCAACATCTGCACAGTTAAGGCTTCTGGTTTAACAGAAAAATATGCAAATGAAAAGAGCTGAATGGTATTACAGGAATCCAAAAACATTAAGTATATGCAGCACGTACAGTTGTATGTATGGATCTGTGTGAATCTGCACGTGTGGTAGACATTTTTATGCCGAAGGTCACAACCCTGTATTTTATTTAGGCTGGGGACCGGCACAAAGAGACCCAGACTTTGGGCCCTCCTTGTGGCTACATAGGTAGGCAGTAGAATGAAGAAAAAATCTAATCTGTTCAAAACAAGGAGCTCAGTACAGGACCATCAGGAAAAGGAAAAGAAACCCAAACACATGTTTAAATATTTTGTCTGACGTTTTCTTCATTTATTTTCCTGTTTTTGGGGAAATCCTAACAGTTTTATTCTGTTTACTTTCATTTTTGGTTATGAAATACATTTTCAGATATGAAACACCATTAGGTCTTGCGCAAAAACGAAATTCCCCCTTTTTTTAAGCATGTTTCCCACATTTCTGGGTCTAACTTGTTATGTTTGCAGCGACTTTCAAACAGAAGCAGTAAATCTCACCTCTTTCAGGAATGTTCTCTGTGTCTCGTCATCAAAGCGGATCAACTCTTTCATCACCATCACCTCCCCGGTCTCCCTGTGGGTCACCTTCACATAGATGCAAAGAGAGAGACGATCAACAGGTTGGGAAAATACTCGGATGCATGACAGGAATGCATCCTCTTTCTCTGAGCGTGTAATCTTAATTTAAAGTCAGTGCTGTCCCCATCTGGACACTGTAGGTAACTACATGTTGTCACTTCTCTCAGAAATACCTTGATGGCCTGTCCAAAGCATCCCTTCCCCAGCACTTCTCCATGGATGAGGTCAGACGGGCGGAAGATGCGGTGAGTCCGACTGGAGACGACGCGGAGGGATTCGGATCGATTGATCTCCTTCCTCTGAGAGATGGGCGACGCAGCGTTGCTGGAGCCCGGCGACTTATCGATGCTGTAGCTCCGCCTGAAAGAGTCAGATGTGAAGGTGATGAGATTACTCCTCCATGCTGTCAAGATCTTCAAAAAACAGCTGGAGTGAATCCTGCGTTACACACGTTATGATGCGGGACTTCAGGTTGTTGATGTTGGGGATGGGCGGCCGTGTGATTGGCAGGGTGGGGCTGGGGTCCTCTGACGGGGGCGAGGACAGAGCGCTGTTCATCTGCTCGTTGGCCTCCGCGGAGCCGCCATCCTGCCTTTGAGTGTGGGGGTCGTGTTCGAGGGTGAGCTGTAAAAGCCGACTGGTCTCCTGGATCAGAAGGTCGATCTGCAGATGAAGAGTGAATTCAGAAAACTAACTAGGTGAAAGGTCACAGCAGAGCACTTCTCTCTGCAGCAACAGTAAAAGCTGCGATCTGAGCAGTGCGGATCTTGCAGATAATATTTTTTTTTAATTGTAATAACTAAAAACATCATTTTGTTTCAACAAAATGGCAGTACCTCATCCAGGGGAATGTTATGAATAGGAGTCCCATTGATTTCCAGAATCTTGTCTCCAACGTGAATAGAGTTTTTCACATCTGGGCTGATGCAGTCAGCATCCACTCTGGATTTAAAAAAGGACACATTTGAATAAGATGCAGCTCATTCGTTCTGACTGATCAGCATTTCTGTCCCTTCTCGTCCACTAGATGAACCTCTGCAGGCACGGATGTTGCTGCTGTTTCACAAACTCTCCCCTCACCCTCGCTGCCAACACACTTTCGCCCACCAGTCTAACTCACTCGGACACTCTGACAGTGCGTTCCTGCTCTGGGCTGAAGCCGTTGGTCGGGATGAGCGGCTGCTCGACGGCCACGGAGAAACCCCGCCCCTTGGACTCCTCGCTGCTGTCGGCGGAGGCCGGGATGGACACCAGCGTGACAGTGTGAGGGATCCGAGAACACGGCGAGTCTGGCGGCGACACCGGGGTCACGATGTTCTGGTAGTAACAGTTGCCACTGCAAACAGAGATGGCGAGGAGTTAGATGAGGGGAGAGATGTGGCGTTCAAGGACAGAG
>NC_050524.1:18047989-18058310 GCF_002922805.2 Oryzias melastigma | reverse complement strand
CAAACACTCAATTGTAACAAAAATATTCCGTCTATTTACTCCAGTTTCAACAATACAGGCTGTTTGTGCACAAAATGTCTATTAATTTACAAACAGAATACTAATATATATACATACAATATATATTTTAAAATCTTGGATTTTCTTGGATGGATGGGTTTCTTATTTTCATGCCAAATTTGGTGCTTGTACCACAACGTGCACAATTATTTTAATAACTGCCTTAACTTAAGGTTTGTTTTTGAGGAAAAAGAAATGTCAAGTTCTCACGACGTCAGAATCACATGTATAAAAGATGCTGCTTGAGGTCAGCGAGGACAACAATGGACGACCGTTGTCTTGAGTGACCTTTAGAATGGTCAAATCGGTCAGACATTTCATAATCAACAATAAAAAAGTTTATTCCAAGCAAATAATAAAGAGTTTTCATTTCTGCAGTTTTACTGGGAGAGAACTCGATAGAGCAAATATTACACTCTCAAGAATCAAAGTTGATTTATTTTGTATTTTTCATTTTTAAAAAGCAAAAGGAAAAACAGGATATTTTGTGGATTAATACAATGCTCCACATAAACATGCTTGTCTTCAGCTTTTCCAACACAAAGCGATCAAAGACCTCAGGGCAAGCTAGCATGTTTGCATGAACCCAAACTGCCACGAGCTTTTACTGTGAAAGGCATCTCAAACTTCTGACTTGTGCTTCACAAACAGCCAACTGTTTTTTAAAGCGTGTGGCTTGTGACGGTCACAATAACACAACCCTCAGGCGAAACGAGTTCAGAACAAACGCACAACCAGAGCTGTGAAACATGTAAGCATGAAGCTCTGGGTGGATATGGACTTTTTTTTTCTTTTTGGGAACAAAAAGGATATAATCAGTGGAGACAAATCAGAATTGCCATCTCACTCATTTGATGTGTTCATGCTTCATGTAGCTTAGCCATACGAACTAGGGGTGTAGGGGAAATTTGGTGATATATCGCGATGTTTCATTTGGCGATACTTGTATCGATATTTAATTAATCATTTATGAGCCAACATAGTTCCGCATCTTACTTTTGTTTTCCACTTAAACCCCCGACCACTAGCTGGCAGCACTGAGCCTCTTTAAGCAGCTCTACACCACAACAAAACAACAACAAGATCTCACAAGAACCGGCTTGTGTTAAATGTTCAGTCGGCCTCGCAGTTTTTGTTATTAAGAAACACGTACTACTTAGATTTCACTTGGGATTAGGATCAAACTGAAATGTTGCTGCCAGTATCACATAAAAAAGCGGATTGCAAAAAAAAAAAAAAAAAGTGAAGAATTTTTACGATATAATCTTGGGATATATCGCCATATGTATCGTCTTCTTAGATGCGATTCGCGATACGTATCGTATCGCCAGACTCTTGCCAGTACACCCCCCTAATAAGAACACATGTATGATCTCATTTGACAAAAAACCTCTTTGGAGTCCAACTGACTAGAGTCAAGATCAAGTCAGTGGAAGCTGTGGGTTATTTGGACTTGGAACAGGATTCCAAGGGATCATTTGTGGATTTAATTATAGTTCAGAATAAAGCATGAAAGTCCAGAAACATCTTAACTGATGCTAAAACTGAATAAATGAAGGTTTTCTTTAAAATGACAAACAGAAGTTTGATTTTCAGAGACACAGACGACTGTACGAGTAGATCTTCTTAAAGGATGCAGAGCTACAAGCTCACCAGTAGAGTTTGGATCTCTCCACCAAAGCGTACGTGTCTCCATCCCCGATGAACGCCCTGCAGCTCAGACAGCTGAAGCATTCTGGGTGATACTTCTGCTCCCCGGCGACCTGTTGGAGAGAAAACACAACAACGCTTGAACACTCATCCAGAAACAGGATGTTTAACTTTAATGGTCTGGAAGTGAAATCGCTTGAGAATTTGAGTGGAGGGACAAACACCGCAAGGCTTTTATGACCACTCTGGGAAGGTTTGATCTTTGAGAGTAAAAAGAGGAATCGAGAGGGAGAAACGACCATCCAGCAGGCAGATGTCTGCTAAAGCTCGGGGCAGATCTGCAAACGAGATTCAAAATTGAATTAAGGGCAAAAACAGAGCAGGGAATGAGCAGATGATTCAAAGTGGCAGATCAGGAAGATGCTCTGCTTGGTTGGGCGACTTCAGACCGTACAAAGTGAAATGACCACATTAATCACTGCCCAAAGTTCATGCTTTTACTGTGAAAATCCCCCAATATGGCCCAGCTATATACCTGTAACTTCTTTTATTACAACATTTTTTGGCTTCCTGTCATTCAAACAGAGCCTTGAGGCTAACCAGCAACAGTGAAACCTACAAGAGATGTTAGCTCTTTTAGAGACCATGTTTGTGGATTTCTCTCTTACTCCGATTGGCAGAAAGCTAAAATATTTAACAGTAATAAATCAACATTTGGTTAACTTAAAGTAACCCAGAGTTTGTTTACCCGGATAATCCAGAACAAATTTTCAGTCTGAATGCACACAAGTGGATCCTGATCCAGGACCAGGAACCGCCCTCGGTTCCATCTTTCCACGTGGTCTCGGTTCCTTTCCAATGGGACTGAGTTCTGAGTTTCCTCAGCCTCAATAGGTTCTGCGCTTGGAGTGAAACAACTGGACCAAAATGGCCACCGTAGCCGGGCATTATGGGATGTAAACAGAGTAGGGGAGCAACAATGAGACACAGAAACACTTTGAAAAGTGGTCGGATGAACGCAAGCGCATTAAAACAACTTTATTCTGACCTTGTAATTCCTGACCAATGACTGAGGAGATTTTCGGTCACATGGTTTTGTTTACAAGTTTTGGTTTGAAACAGAAAAGTCTGGTTAAAAGACAGTCTGATTACAGACCAAACACAAGGTTCAGGACTCGATCCGGACCAAATCAAGTGCACTTGGCCCAAATTATTGACCTGTTATTTTACTGGGCATATCAAGATGTTAACGGCCCTCGCAAATTCAAGCCTTCTCCGTCACTTCCCGATCGTCTGCCGCCATTTTTAAACCCGTCGACAGTGATTGGTCCGAATTGGTCTGAGTCACGTTTATAGAGGAACCACAGTTGCCGATCATCAGCTGGTTGGGACTCCACATCCACTGAAAGCGGCTCAGGAGAATTTGTCAATTAAACGTAAAGGAGGAGGGGCCAGTGGCATTTGATTGGTCAGTTTATAACTTGCAATAAGAAATAATATCTTAAAATAGTATTTGAAAGAACATGTTAGGAAGAATGTATCAGAGCAAGAACGTCTATGTCTATTTCTCAATAGAAGTCTAAGGGGTTTTGACCTTTTTGGAACCAGCAGGCACTTCCTATTTGGAACAGGAAAGAGGAGCGGTTGATATGTCCAGTGATTATACAGTCAATGGTCCATACCAATGGAGACAATCCAAATGTTTAGTTCTGGCACTATAGGAGCAGACGTAAGAGTACTTTTATAAAAAAGCTAAAGGCAAAAGGACAGTTAACCCCAAGATCCTAAATGGCAAGCATGAAAGAATCGATGACATCCTGTCGATAGCCACATGTCTGCTGCTCCACCACTCTGGGAAAGCAGCAGCGAAGCCACAAAAGCAGATCAACATGTCGACTGCCTTCAGGCCTCTACAACAAACCTACTAATTAACAGCTAAATGCCAAACAAGACCTCATTGCCTGTCTTTCATGAAATCATGACTCAACCCGCCTCACTGTAAGTCAAAATACAAGCTTGTGAGTGCAAAGAAATAAGAAGTTAAAGTCAAGAGGGACACAAGAAATGATGTGACAACTCTGTCTCCCAAAACAAACAATATAACCACAATATCTTTATTCTTAGCAACACATTTGTTTGTAGGTGAAGTCCTAAAAGGGGAAGACGGCAGCTGGAGGGAGAAGTTCGCTTCTCTGCAGGAGTCTGTGGGAGCCGTGTGTGCACACCAACGTGCACACGCCCTCGCTCTATAAGACCACATCTGACAGGAGACAGCTGCCGCCCTGACGTCACGGGCATCCTACATGTCCACAGTGTGGAGGAGAAGGAGGAGCGGCGAAATCTTTTCAAGCAAAGCTAATCCTCCCTTCGTAAGAAAGCAGTGAGCCAGCGTTTCTCTGACGCCTTCACGTCCAGAGAGCTCTGGAGGAACCAAGTCTGTTCACATGTATGTCGGCCTCAAAAACAAGCAAAGGAGAAATATTAAATATTTTTATGGATTATGTTCTTGATTTGACATTGTGGTGACCTATAAAAAGGCACATCTATCCATTGCTTTGAGCAAAACGACTACATCTGTCTTTAGGACATTTGAGTTTCTTCTCATTTTTCCTCATAAAAATCCCCACTTTCTCAAGCCTTAGCTCAGTTTCATTTCTGTTTTTCATCTTGTTTTGAGTGTTTGAAACCCACAAGTGGTCATGCAGAGGCTAAATATAGCGTATTTTAAAACTGCAAATGATTATTAAAAATGGCAGTGATCTCTCGAGAAGGTGCGAGTAAGTTGGAACGGATCTTCTAGTTTCACAAGTCTAAGGTGGTTTATATTTTGTCACAGATTTTTTTTTAAATGGTAAGCGTTTGAGCAAATCTATCCTTCTAGATCAAAATATTCTTAGCTTTTTATTTTAGAAACACTTATTTTTTTTCTTAGGCAAAACACAAATTAAATCCAAAGGAATTTAAAATAGCTTAAAGATCCAATCAGATGAAAATTGTGTTTTTAACAAGTTCTTGTAACATTTTCTCATGATAGAGGAATATATGAGATCATTTAAGATTAAAACTGCATTTTTGATTATTTCTTTATTCAAATCGTGATGAGCAGATAAAAACCAGCAGTTTGAAAAAGCTTGCAACTGAAACAGGCGGGGAAAAAGTATCCCTTCTCCGCTACAATTCTAAATCTTCCACTTGCGGGCAAATAGATCCATTAACGACTTCGTTTTCCTTGTGTGAGCTGCCATCTGGATCAAAACTGTATAGCTGTGTTCACACAGGATGCTGTTCGCACAGCAGATGCGGCCAGTTTCCATGTTAAGTCAATGGTACAGAGTCCAACTGAGGCGGTCTGAAGTCCCGCGGTGCAACTTGAGCGGTGGGGGTGGTGCAGCAATCTGACAGCAGATCACCACGTCGCATCCAATCAGGAACTCAGCTTTGGGCATGTGACATTTTCATTGACTCGATCAGCATACCGATGTTTTTGAAGAACTCTTCGTAGTAAATAAACCAGATTTCCCAACATCATCCGTGTCTTCCACATATTCCAAGTGAGATATCCACAGACACAGCTCCATGTAGCGATCATGCTAAAACCATTAGCGGGTAGCTCCTCCCACACAGGCAGCGAGCAGCAACTTTGCCAGGTGGTAAAAGAGGAATGGGCCACAAGAAGTGATCAGTGTGAGTGCAAGAAAAGGCTGCATTTTTATTTAATTTTTTGCTATGCTAATGTTAGCTTGGGGTTGTGAGGAGCTGTGTTAATGAGCTAGCAGGAGAGAGTGTAAACAAAGGAATTATGGGATATCAGTGGAGGCTTACTTCCACTCTAACAGTCCTGTCCACAATCTAGAGGCACATTTCTGATGAACTCCTGCTGCTCTGCATAAAATATGTCTTAAAAACTGACATTTCAAAAAAACATTTTCGGCTAAAAACTCCAAAATCGTAATTAAAAGGCCACTAGGAATGCTATTAAAATAGACAAAAATACAGTTGGAGCGGGATTTCAATAATTTCCCTCCTGTTTTAAGGCCATACCAGTAGCAGTTTTTGTGATTTTGATAATTCAAGGGCTGAGAAAGGCCAAAAGGACACAAAAATGATCAGAATCCTGCCAAAGTGAAATCAAGCAAGTTTGACCTGAAAGAGGGAAGAAGGAAGACGCGCCGCTTCCCAAAGAGATCCACAGAGTTTGAGAAAAGTCTCCAGCATTTCACCAAATACAATTAAGAGTGAAAGCTTAAGATAGAAAACAGAGGAGCACATTGATGCAGTGTGAATGGAAACCCCCTACTGTCACACAGAACTGGCTTTTACATGATCATGTATTCAGACTTTCCTCTGCCTCCCACTGTGGTGGGAACAAAAAAAAAATGAGTGTGGATCTAGAAATTACCACATTTATGAATTATTAAATTACATCTTTATTTGAAGCGCATGAGGAAGGGTAGTGTCTAAAAATAAAAAGTGTGTCATCAGTTTTTAAATAAAGAAAAAAAAGGAGATTTGCATTCAGAACTCAACCTGGTGACCCAGTTTAAAGAGATTTCACTCCAGCTAAAGATGAGGAGTCTGCACGCGGAGACCCCCCCGGCCTGAGCGCCTCGCTTCACCCGCCCCCTTTAAACCCGACAGCGACGCCATGCTCACCTTCTCCTTCCTCCATAGCCTGAGACAGCAGAAGCTCCAGTAGAACAGATCTCCCACCATGTCAGCCCGGTCCGGTACTCCTGCTCGCGGTTCTAGTTCATTCTCCTCCGCTGTCACAACAAAACACTGACGGAGCTGCTCTTGGAGGAGAAGGAGGAGGAGGAGGAGGGCGGCCCCCGTGTCTGCAGCTGAGCTCACCCCGACGCTTCACCACTCCTACTTCCCCTACCGCCTCCCTCCCTCCCTCCCTGCCTCCTCTTTCCTATGACCTCATCGCTTCCTGATAACCACAACGCACGTCCGCGCATGCGCAACTTAGCCGGCTGCCTTCTCTTTTTCTCTCCCAAGCACACCTCTCAACTTATAGTTAAGTGAAATTCTAATTCTTCTTAAACACATTTCACACTCTTTGACTCTGTTGACACATGGAAGCCTTTGACCCGTCATGTTTGCATTTTTAAAATTCTCCTTCAGTGACATCATTGTTTGTCCTATTTATAGCAACAAGCCTGACAAAATCACAAAGATTACACCAATGTTGGAAATTTGTTAAGACTCACGCCAATGAAATTGTGTCTTCTGTGATTTTAAAATGTTCTATTAGCATTTTTTTATGTGACGTATACAAAGAATGTGAAGATTTAAACTGTGTTTCTGAGTATGTCTTTATTCAAATTGTGATAAATCAGGAGCAGACTAAGAGGTATAGTTGGAAAAAGATTTTTGTAGTAACTTAAATGGATGGGCCATCGTCTCCCTGCTCCCCTCCATTCCGATGCATCCATTTGCAGACAAATATATCCATTAATCTCTTCATTTTCCTCGTCTGAGCTGACATCTGGATCAGAACTGTAGGCTAGATAGCTTTGATGTTGTGTACCATTTTATATTGAATAGCTGATGTTAGCTTGGGGCTGTGAGGAGCTGTAAGCTAGCAGGAGAGCGTAAACAAAGGGATGATGGGATATTAGCAGTAGTTTACTTCTGTCCTAGCAGTCCTGCCCACAACCCATAGCTGAATTTCTAATGAGCTCCTGGTTCAAATATGTTTTAGAAAAACAGCAGGATTTTGGCTAAAAACTGCATAATACAGTCATTAAAAGATCACTGGGAATGATTTTAGAATAGAAAACAATAGAGTTTAAAGACCCACTCCAATGAAAATTGTGTTTTTGGTGTTTTAACATGTTTAAGAAGCTAATGTTAGCTTGGGGTTGTGAGGGCTGTAAGCTAGTGGGAGAGAGTGTAAACAAAGGGATGATGGGACATCAGCGGAGGCTTACTTCCACACCAACATCCCTGCCCACAAGTTTCCAAAAGGACCTGGCTGCAGAACATCCAGAAGCGGAAGTCCTCAACCCGAACCAAAAGTAAAAAAAACTTTATTTTAAATGACGACCCCAACAGCTTTTCCCGCTTTAAGCTTTTCTACAATTCTGAACACTTTGGGGTTTTGGTACAGGTTAGGGTAAGTTGACTAATTTCCGCTTACGGCCAATGATGTCAGGCGCCATCTTGTCTGCAGCCAGATCCCTCTCCAAGTTCCTGATGAACTCTTGCCGTTCTGCACAAACCTATAATAATCATAATTAAAAGACCACTGGGAATGCTTTTACGATAAATCAAAATCGGACAACCAGCAGAACTGATGAGAACGGCTGACGGATGAGCGGCACCAGGACATGTTGAGCATGCCAAGTCTCTACTTGCGGTGCGTCAACAACATTTAACTAAAATAATGCTAAAAATTGAACAAAACAAACTACAGGGAACTAAAGGAAGAATCAAGTGTACTTCTCTAAATAGGCTTAGGCCAGCAGAGAAGGTCTTACAGGCCTGACAGCCCCATTGAGATGAGATAAGGAGACAAAGAAGGCAGACTTGTCCACAGCTGACTAAAGGAATATATGATGTCATTTTACCCATGATGTATGGACATATAAACAAATGATTAGGGAAAACGAGCTAAATAAAGAAGCACTGGGAATCCTTTACTTTTCAATTTTCTGATCATTTGTATTCTGTAAGAACTCCACAGTTTTTTTTAGAAATGTACATCTGGTCAGACACCACGACTCCCTCACAATGCTCTCCTTCTTGTCTACACAGCTTCCTGTATTTAAATGTAATTTCAAATGTACTACAGTCAGACTGACTGACATTTTGAAACCGTAAACCTTTGTTTTTATGCTTATTTAACCATTAAGGTAATACACACAAGGTCATTATTCAATTATCAAACAACATTTTTCATGTTTTGAAGTTTTTTTATGTTTGTTTGATTGGATTGAGTGTACCTTTCTGGTAACAAATATGTTTATGCAACAGCTTTCCAATAGCATCATGTCTGGTAAGTTAAAACAGATTTTTGGATAAGTTCTTTTTGTAGACACTTCACTGATTCATCCCTCGAGTCATGTACTCTTCTCGTGATTGAATGATTCAGTGAAAAAAGGGGAAAAGTGTGGAGAAAAAATAGACTCACACAGATTTGCATAATTCTTAATTTATGTGTGCAGAATTCTTGATTAGAGTGTAACTCTCGATTTGTGTGTGCGTAATTTTTTTATATGTGCGTTTAGGACTCCTGATGTGTGCGAGCAGAATTCTAGAATTGTGCATAACTTTGGGTTTGTACATTTGGAAATCTTACCTTGTGTGTTTGGAATTCTTGATTTGTGCGTGCGTAATTCTCAATTTGTGTGTGCATAATTCTTGATTTGTGTAAAACCTTTGGTTTTTATGTACGGAATTCTTAATTTGTGCATGCGTAATTCTTGATTTGTGTGAAAATTTGAGTTTTTGTGTGCGTAATTCTTATTCTTATTTATTTTATTGACCTTTATTTAACCAGGATAATCCCATTGACATTTCAAACCTCTTTTGCAAGGGGGTCCAGGTTAAGAGGCAGCCACAGTTGTTTTAAAATACATCAAAACATTAAGTGCGTAACCTTGGATTTGTGGGTGTAGAATTCTTTAATTGTGCGTTTGTAACTTTGGGTTTAAGCATACAAAATTCTTAACTTGTGCGTGCAGAATTCTTAACTTGTGCGTGCAGAATTCTTAATTTGTGCGTGTGTAATCCTTGATTTATGCGTAACTTTGGGTTTGTGTTTCCGCAATTCTTGATTTGTGCATGCGGAATTCTTAATTTGTGTGTGCATAATTCTTGATTCGTATGTAACTTTGGATTTGTGTGTGTAATTCTTGATTTGAGTGTAACGTGTCCGGCATGCCAACAAGTGTGACCTCTACACTCAAGCTAAAACCATTTTAGCATGCAGATACGCTCAGACGCACTCCATTGCCTGCTGCTCGTCACGATAAAGCGCTGGAGACAGACTGCAGGGAAGCTGCTGCTGCAAGACCCAACATGATTAGGTTTCCATGGGAGTTCTGCAGGAGAAACGGAGCAGGTTGAAGATTTCAGCCATGCAGGCAGATGTTGACAGAAAGAGTCAATCAGCACCAAAGCTGAGTCATCCGTTTATGGATTTATAGACAGTTTTAAGATGCTGATAAAGAGATGCAGCTGAACATTTTACATAAAACTAAAGCGGAGATAATTAAAGCAAAGACTTGCTTTGAACATTAGGTCAAAGTGCTCTGTAAAAAAGTAATATTTAAAAATCACATTTATTTAAAAAAAAAAGATGCTTGATGAACCATTTAATGACCAGGACTCATTTAATTCCCTTTTGGTTTTCCTGTTTTACACTGAAATCTATTGTATTTTCTTACAGTTATGAGCAATTATGTGTTTTTCTTCTTTTATTAGATTTTCTTCTAACTTTCAATAAAGTCTTCTGTTTTCACAAGATTTGATCATTCTTTTAAAATGCCACATTTTGGAATTTGTTTCAAAATGTGCCTTCAAACTTCCTCCAACACATAAAATAACACTTTAGGGGGGAGAATTCTGTTCAACAATGTTTAAAAATATCGACATATTGAGA
>NC_050524.1:18032352-18047873 GCF_002922805.2 Oryzias melastigma | reverse complement strand
AAATGTCTGTTTAAAATGAACAATTATCAAGCTAAGATCTCTGGTTCAAACATTCAAAGACCAGAACATAAAGAACGCTGGAGATGAGCTTCTAGAATGTGGAAGCTAAAATCTACACAAAAATAAGGGAAGTCAGTTCAAAAATATTCAATAAATATTTACCACGTAGGCCACATGCCTTTTTTCTCTCAGAAATGTTCGTCGTGGGAGTGTACGGAAACAATGGGCAGATTCCTCTTCACTGACAGTTACCTCATACTAGAGTGAGATGACAAAAAATGTGCAGATCTGGGAATTTCCACGAGTCTGACAGTCGAGCAAAACAACTTTCTCACTTTAAATGTGTGTCCTAAAGAGCAATAAAATCAGTTTAGCAGCATCACACACTGAACGTGGATTGCTTGGGGTTGCGAGAGACTGTAAGCAATCTGTAAACAAAGGGATGATGGGAAATCAGCTGAGGCTTACCCCATGTAAATAGTGCCACCCACAACTCAGAGGTGTCCTAGGAAAATATATTTAAAGAAATTGCCTAAAAACAACATTTGAACTCAAGCTAATTATATAATACCTTTGAATGAATAATAGATTCAAACATTAGAGAGTGGAAGTGAAAATAGTCGTTGGATCAAAGTAAAAAGTACCATGCATGACTTAACCTCACAACATGCTATTTTTATGTTTCAGAAAGGAACATAAACCCCAAAAAAACCCCACAAGTCCTCATGATTTCAAAGAAATACATCCATCTTCAAACATTTGATCGTTTCAGGAAAAGCAAAACAAGAGTTTGATGTGGGTTTATTAGGGACATACCTCCATCACATGACTAAAGCTCCACAGAAACAAGATATGCAGGAAAAACACAACAATGCAAATTCATGGCAGCAGCAGCACGAGTGCCATTTCATTCAGCTGGTTACCTGCTTTTGGTAGATATTTAAAACTAATTTCCTTTCATTATAACTACACATATTTGTGAATCAGGTTGTGGCTTTAATTTTATAAATGTTATTTCTAAAGCACAAAACTCATATGGGCCACACCTTGTGACAGTCAGTTGTGTCCCAGAAATACAGCGGTTCACTATTAGTCAGATACTTTGGCGCATGTTGATCACCTCTTATCATCAAACATTGTGCGCCATGGTAACATCTACAATGACAACTTTGAGTCATTAAAACTATTGTTAGAAGAATGAGGGTTTCAGAAGTCACACGTTTGAGAATATGTAGCGTTGTTGTTTCCAATTGTAAATATCTTTAGTCTTTAGTTCAGATTCTTTGGTTCAATAATGTTTTAATTTAGTTTTTCACTCTTCTTCAGTTTTTGATAAAAAATAATTGAGGTTTCCTTTAATCGCTGGACTTAGAAACATTGCAGACAACTTTTTGTTGAATGAAAAGATGGGAAACGCACTAGAGATTATTTTTGTGCCAAGATAAAAATTCAAAAAAATATCAATTTAAGATTAAAAACAAAAATTCAGACTTTGAACTTTTACATTTCATTTCCCCATTTTGATTCACTTTGTGAATTCCCTAAGTGAACCTAAAAATCAAAAGTTGGTTGGAGAATGCTTTAAGACAATCCACTCTTGATACTAATGCAGCAGAGAAACTGCAATGGGGATGAACAGGTTGAACAAATAAGAGAAATGCTGTGCTACCACCTATGTTCCAGCTCATGCTAAAGGCATGGCCGGGACAGCTTCCTATATTTACCCTTTGATTGCGTCATGTTTTTCAAATCAGTTTTAAAGGTCCACTCTGATGAAGATTATTTTTGGGGGGTTTCAACATGTTCTTGCAGCATTTTTCTCATGAAGGAGAGCAGCATATATAAACTAAAAATAAGATCAAAACTGCCTTTCTGGGAATCTCTTTATTCAAATTGTTGTGAATCAAGATGTTCATACTGATCTGATACAGTTCACATACTGTAAAATGTATTAGTGAATTTATAATGAGATTGTTAAAATCATACAGTGCTACATGGATTCTCAGAAGGAGAAGCTCCAACAATTGTTCTACTTCTCCTGGAGGGCGTTTCAGTTTGGCCATTAGGTGGCGATTGCACTCTAGCATTTACATCTTTTTCCAGAAGAAGAAGAAAGTTTGAGCAGAAAATGGTGCTTTAGACCACAAAATGGTTACTTTAAAGACATATTTCCTTAAAAGAATTTGGAAATTTATATATTAAGATGTTAATTTAGTCAGTAATGTATGTTTAGGTCGAACAAGTGTTAGCATTGGCCGTCCTATGGGAAATTCCATTATATGTTAGCATCAAGCTAGCGGACTTTAGCATTACGAGTTAGATCAATCTCTACTTTTATGGATGGATTATTGATCTTTTAAGCTTAAATCAATCTATTTTGTCAACCGAGCTGTAAATGCCAATTGATATATATTTGTTTAAAAAGTGTACTTTTGCACTTTTTCTCATTTACACCTCAAATGGTAAATTAAGACATGATACTGGAAAAAAAGCCAAACATTTAGAATTATGACAGCCACATCATTTTAGTTTTAATCTTTGGTTAAAATAACCTAATGAAGGGGGTTGGTAGAATAAAAATAGACGAGAGTAAAACAATAAAACCGTTTCCAATGAGGATGAAGTTGCAGGTATACAACTGTTGACAAACAGCAGCAAATTCTGACACAGTTTGCATGTGGGAGCAGTGTTGATGAAAACCCCGACCGTCCGACCACGAGTTCCACAATTTGGCCTTCAGCCTGACTCATCGCTGCGTCACAGAGTGTTTTGAACTTACCGTGATTGCACTATTTCAGGTGCAGCAGCATCAGTGCATCTTAAAAATAGGACTGTTTCCCTGCTGACCAGCGCACATGTCAGAGTGACTGTGCAGCACTTTGCTCGCCAGTGGGCGTGGCTTGAATGGACTTACCTTGGCCTGAACGGTCACATAGCAATACAAACAGTCTGACTGAAATTGCGTTTTAGCCCGAACAGCTGACGGACTTTAAATTGGCTAAAGTACAACCGCAGCGGCCGTCGATCTTTAAGGCTCATTGAGAGCAGCAATAAACGAGATGAGTTGAGGGAAGCAGCAACCAATCCACCTAATCACCCCAGAGTGTCTAAGGTGCTTCATTACTAAGAGTGCAGGGCAAAGGGCGGTCTGTCTGGAAGTGCTTCACTGTATTGATGCATCAAATTCTCAGGGAAAAGCAGGGGAATTCATGATTTCTGCCCTATGGAGCTGTGACACGGTGCATGTCAGACTGGACAAGAGAGAAGCCGGCTTTACCGTTCTAAGTAAGCAGACCGCCATCAAGAGAAAGTGAATTATTGATTTAATCAGCCCACCGGCCTTTATGGGACTGCTGAAGGCAATTCATCACATCAAATTGCCACTAAACACCATTAACAACCACAGATCTGTTCATTAAAATAATATTATATAGATTTTGTCCCATTCTTATGTTGTATCTGACATAAAAACCTAAAGTTCACGCACTGGGCAGAGTTAGTTTTTTTTTTTTTAAATAGGACCAAACAAAAACACATTTGTTAGTTTCCAATAATCAAATTGAGTTTCAGATCATTCAAATAATCTCTATGCAAAATAGACGAGCAACATGTTTAAACAAACATCTAAAAGAGGAGCCTTATTATGAAAAAAAAACACCAGACAACTTCCCATTCAAAACAACGGAAGTCATTCCTGGCAGAGATCAACACAATTGTGGGGCTGACAGACTAAAACTTGACCAATCATTAACAAAATATGTCATAAAATACAGTTAATTACAAAAACTCGTTTATGTGCTGTTTGTAGAAGCTTCATTTTAAAAAATGAACAACTGGGAGATGCTTTAATTTTTTAGGCTGTAATAAAATTCTGCATCACTAAACCAACTTTGCATCTGGATAGTGGTTTGAATTTATTCATCAAAGAAATCTGTAGCTTTTTTTTGTTACAATATATTATTTTTGAAAAAAGTAAGGATTATCTCTGTGAGTGCAATGCAATAAAAGGAAAACATGGTTATTTTAAAACAACAAAAATAAAAAAAGTCTTAAATGTATCCAAAGAAAAACAAAAGTAGTGACAACTAATGATCAAAAGAGAGATCATTCCTACATTAAGTACATTAATATCCAAATTCTAACTTATTCTTTAGCATTCTGAATTTTATCTCAAAATTCTTAGAATTTACATTTTTTTCCGCTCAAGTTCATTTAAAAATGTTAACATTTTCAAAAAGAAACTTCAATTTCTTTTTACAAGTTCTATTTTTAAGTAAAATATAATATGTAGTCATAAAAAAGCTGCCGTTTACTCAACCCCCCAAAATAACATCAATTTTGCAACTTTAACATTTTTCTCTGAATATACGACTTATATCTCAAAATGCTGAAAAAAACCCCACAAAAACAAATAACTAAAGCTAAACAGTAGCGATATATTTCACAATGTCATTTTTTCTGAATAGAGGAACGAGTCCATCGTGATAGACTTTTATTTTGAAGGGTTCAAAATTGACACTCGCCAGTTTTATATATATATAATACGTTTTAAAATCTAAACAATCTTCTGATGATTACACATTTCTTTTTTTAACCGCAGAGTTTTCAAATTTGATTTCATATTTGGTTTATATCATGATTTTTATCATTATCGCCTATATCAAGATATAAAAAATACCATATCGCCTAGCCCTACTAAACAGTCAAATTTTAGTAAACATACTCAAAAACAACTTGACTAATTAAAACTGAACAGACCACTGTGTTGTTTGTGGTGTAAAAAGACTAAGTCATTTCATTTGAACAAGATGAGTATTTTCAGGCGATAGTGTTTTCCTTTTGACTTCATTACTAATCAGCAAAAAGCTTCTTTTGGATGCAGCATCATCTCCAGTCAGTCAGGTCTATTTGTTGTGACCGCATCCGTACACACAATCCTCTGTCCTGTCACAACAACTATGACTTTCCCTGGTGGTCCGGAAGACTGAAAAAGTAGCCATCTGGATTAGGGTCAGTTACAGGTCTGGCACCGATCCTGTATCGGTCCACAAAGAGCGGCGGTAAATGTGTGGACTCAGGTGTGCGTACGCCTGCCTGACCAGAGCGTCACAGCTCCAGGGTGTAACCTGAGTTTTATCAGCTCACAAAGGGTGAGTGGGGGGTGATGAGGGACAAATCAGCTGATCGTCTTACCATGATGAGGCCGGTGGTGATCGGGTCGCTGCAGCCGTGGCACAGCTCCCCAAATTTGGCCCAGTAGTCCTTCTTGCAGAAGAGCTGACCATCTTTTTCATAATACCAGTGGGACAGCGAGGCGCTGCACTCACAACACCTGAGAACAGATGACAATGATTTATGAGCAACTGCAGAGAAAAATCCCCCTTTGTAGTCAACATAAAAGTGTAGACGTTTGTAATTATTGAGTGCGAAGAAAATAACTATTTATACCAATCAGAGCTGGTTTTATAAAGAATGAAATGAAATCATTATAAGACGGAAATTTTCCATCAAAATAAAACTTCAATTATGCTACATTTATACAAATTCGCGTCTGCCGCCTTGACGATATTAATTTAAGAATGTTGCTGCAAGAGTTTCAGCTTTGCTCAGTTTCTGTGAAGATTTTTTAATAACACAAAAAATTGCTTTTAGAAAGAAACTTTGGTAAATAAAAATACATTTTTTTATAAAATTTGCTGAATAAAAATCTAATTGAATCGTGAATTAATTAATTGAACTGATTTGTAGTAAAGAACGCATCTCTATACCTATAAAAAATTAAATACTTGATTGATTATTTAGCTTACTGAGTGACAAAATAACTATTTCTAACACATTTATTGACTGCTTGTGAACATTTAACAAGAACTGTCATAGATTTTTAGCAGTAAAGAAAACAGACTTTCAAGCTACCAGAACCTAAAATTTCAGTGAGTGTTGTAAAGTGTGCTATAACCTTCCTAATGACAGCCTGCAATACTACAAATTACAGTTCTACAGCTACAATAACACCCTTTGTGGACTTGTCCTACACATCACTTAACATGTGATCACACCAAAACACACAGCTACAACCGAGCTCAACAGGAGCTGAGTAATGGCATAAAAAAGAGAAAACTAAACGTGTGGTTAAACTTTACATCAAGTACATCAGGTATTACTCGGTAGTACACAAGGTTTCATGAGGTACATGTTACTTCAGTGGTTTGTTTAGTATTTTTACCAGTTAATTCGGACAAAAAAAAAGGATTTGGTGAAACGAAAAGACAAATGATTACATTAGAACTGAACACTGGAAGTAAACAAGATAAACAGCTTAAAGTGAGTTCATAGTAACTGATGACAGATAAAAAACGCTACCCAAGAAACGGGTTTTATCTCATACATTTCACATGAATCAGACGCGCCTTTTGGGAAATAAAAACTGGATGAGCAGGAAGACAACTGTCCAGCTATAAGCACACGTAAGTAAGCACATATGTCACCGCATAAATCAAAATGTGGGCTAATCCCTTTCAAAGACACAAATGCGCTGGAGTTAATGCACGGCTGACATACCAGCAAGCTCGTGTTTATAATCTGTGGAGATCTCTGTCTAACATGGATGACAAAGTGAGTGTGTCCACTCCTTCACAGTGGGATCACCCAGACGTCTGGACATGTCGCTGTTCAGAAAGGCTTTTGCTCTGAAAGGACCAGAAGCTGAGTGCTGCTTCAAAATAATAGCGCAGCAATTACTGCATCATTAGAGTCATGAGTTTAGTGGTTTTGCTGAGCTTGTAGTGTCAAAAAAATGTCCTGAAGCCTATGAAGAGTAATTAAAAAATTTTAGGGTTCTGATAAGAGATGAGTATTCCTTTTTTAAATGTAGTTTAACATGGTTTGCTTCTCATGTTTAAATCATATCTGGATTTAATTTCTTGTCCACGTATAATTAGAGGCTTAATCAAAACCATGTTCCCAAATGTGCAACCTCAGCTCTTCCTTGCTATTTTTCTGTTCAGCATTTATTTGCCTGGTCAGTCAAGCAATAACGAGCTAAAATATTTCCTAAAATCATCAACCCTTCGTTGCCTTAGGGCTTGGCATCTTTGCATGCAACCCAAATGCACGTATGACCTTGAAACACAGGCAGACACAGATGCCATTTATCTGTTAGAGAGACAGACAGTCTCCCCAGTGTCTGAATTCTGAATTCAGAGCTTTGCTGCAGCTCAGCAGATTGTTGCAGAGCTGCTTCAGTATGCAGCATGTTTGGAGGAAAGGCGGGATGAGGAGACCTGGAAGTAGGTCAAGGCTTTTAGGAAACAGAGGCAGCGGCTACTCAGCTGTTCTACCGCTCAATAACTGTCTTTTACTATAAATCCCTGCTGAGGCAAAGTCATACTTGGTAGGATGCGTTCACTTAAACAGGCAGGAGGGCTTTAGTGCACTGAGGATCAGCTCCTACACAGCGATTTTTCTGGGAGCAGAAATGGGAGTGGCAGCAGAGCATTAAAGACATGGGGGAGAGGATGATGAAAAACTCCCAGATGGAGAGGCCAAGTTTCTGCCACTGGCTTTCATCTCTGAGGTGCTGCAGAAAGCAGCAGAGCAGATTTCATGTTAATTTTTCAGATGTGTGTTAATCACATGTTGAAGCGCGTTTTGTGTATTGGAGTCACCAGGACTGGGCGCACTGGCATCCACATTTAAGAGGATTATCAGTGTTAATACAGCCTTTGCTTGCTCAGATATGACGCTCCCAAAATGCAACTGGGAGGAAAATCCACACATTCTGCAGAGCTCAAAGACATTCCTCAGCAAAAGTCAAAGACCCACTCCAATGAAAATTGGGCTTTTATCATGTTTTTGTTGCTTTTTTTTTTTACATATTTTACATGAAATATCCATCCTATCCATTCTGATGCATCCACTTGCAGACAAATAGATCCATTAACATCTTCATTTTCCTCATCTGAGCTGCCATCTGCACCCCTAATGTTAACTTGGGGTTGTGAGGGGCTGTAAGCTAGTAGTAACAAACAAAGGGATGATGGGAAATCAGTGTAGGCTTACTCCTGCCCACAACTCAGGCAAATTTCTGATGAGCTACTGCCACTTTGCAGAAATAATGTCCTGAAACACAGTAGATATTTTTCAATTTTGGCTAAAAACTGAATAATTAGAATTTCGCAAAATATGGTTGAGTATGACTTTAAAAGGATTTTATTTATTTTTGCAAATAACAGAAAAACACAATAAGGTGTAGTAATAATGTGGATTATATAATAGGCTGGTACACAGAAAAAAATAATTAGCTGCTACCATATGTCCATCCCAAACTCAAAACACAACAATACCATTCAGTGTAATCGGATCAGTCAGCAGGAAACGAGCAATAACAGCCACTAACCCTCCTCTGCCTAACTCTCAAAGGGAATTAGCTGAAAGTGTCTGAGGGAGTAATAAATTCCTCCTCTAGGTCAATAGGAGGCTGGCTTGTTTGGAGTTCCTGACCTTCTTTCATCTGAGTCCACACCGATCTGGTATCTGTTCAGGCCCGTCACTTTTGCTTACACAGTATCTGCAGTTTTAGAGATAGCCTTGAGTGCTGACAATAAAGCATTTTATCAGTGGGAAAATTCTTTGTGCATGATTAGAGATAAATGGTTCTTTAATAAAGTCTGCAACAACATTAAAAAAGCTTCATTATATTTATTTTGTTCTATTTATAATTTTTATATTATGGCCAGATATGACAAACTCAGATTTTGATATTACAAACACGAACATATTTTATGGTTTTAATTTGTTTGTTTTTGTAAAAGACTGAGCAATGAAGTCTGTCAAAAACCTATTAATAAGCAGCTCAGATATTTAAGTTGATGATGTCATTTCCTGTTTTACAGTTCTGACCCACTTTTGGGCAAAGCTAAGCAGAAGCTAACTTAGCTTGTAGCATTATGTGAAAGTACCGTGTCATGAGCTAGCATGCTACAAAATATCACAATACGCTTAGTGAAAATAGAATAATTTTTAATTACTATTACCTTAAGCTATAAAAACAAGTCAGATTTTTAGTCATACAGAAAAGTTTTTCCTAAAAATTACAATTTCTGTAACATTTCATCACAAATTCTACCAATGACTCCACCTTTTAACGGTTTCAGAAACCAAATTAGCTTCTAGAAAGCAAGAAGCTAATTATTTTACATACTATAGACTTTCAAATCTTAAAATTAAAATAAATAAAAACAAATGTTGAAAAAAAAAATGTCAAAAGAAATATTTACCCTAAAGACACAAAAATTTAAATTGAAACCAATACAAAGAGTAAAATAATAAACTACAGTTTAAAAAAATACTACACGTAAGGAAAATGGTGCAGAATTTTATTTTATGTAAAAGTGCTGTGTCATGAGCTTGCATGCTGTGAAATATCACTATGCGCTTAGCGAAAAATATAATACTTTTGGTAAAATTACAATTAAACTATCAAAACAAATCAGACTTTTAGACATCAGGAAAAGTACTATCCAGAAATCGGTATTACTTCTGCAGTACTTGATCACAAATTCTACCAAATATTCAACTTATAATGGTTTTAGAAACAGAATAAGCCTTTAGAAGGCGAGAAGATAATTATTTTACATGCTATAGACTTTTAAATCTTAAAATTAAAATAAATAAAAACAAATGTTGAAAAAAAAATGTCAAAAAGTTTAAATGTTTACCCTAAAAACACAAAAAACTGTATTTTAAACCAATACAAAGAAACTATAAACTACAGTTTAAAACAATACTGTAAAAAGGGTGCATGGTGCAGAAATGTTTTTATCTTTTAGCCGTTTATCCAGAAATCCATTTTTCATGCTGTACATGAAATCATTTCACCTGCGATGACGGGTTGGATACGTTTCATGCTATATTGTGCTTTAATGACTCCTCATGCGTTTATCATGTTGACAGCCTGACCTGGGTCAATACCTAACATGATTAGCCAGTTCCTGTTAGCACAATGAGCTCAACAGTCAGAGAGGATGGGTGGAGTTAAATACTATGATGGAAAACAAAAAGAAAATATTAAAAATATATAAAGCATTTAACATTTAACTTTTTTTTTCTTCCTGTGACGGGATTGTCTTTTGCCATTTTCAGATGCAACACTGATCTGAACTCACACTTCAATAAAGGATTAGTTTGAAAGTCTTTGCAGGTGATTTAAGAATTTCCTGGAAGATTTGACTTTGACCAACAAATATGAAATATAGTTGGAATTACTCAAATCATTCTAAGAACAGGTTTTATTCATCGCACCATTCCATTTAACACTGTTCAAACGTTTAGAAAAAAACTTTCACCATTATTTCTTTTCTGAATAGGCATTACTTAAAGTAAAAAAAAATACAATTTAACACACATTTTGTAAATAGTGCAATTACACTGAAAATGACTAAATGGTTTTAAACACAAATGTTTGATCCATTTCCATCCACATTCGCTGGTAACTGCTGAGCATGCATCCGAAGACAGGAGATTATTTGCAATGACAAGACATAAAATGTTAAGACCCATTCACTAAGAATTAAAAATAGAATTATTTTAAAGCCCTTATTTAGTCAAACTGTGTTAATATCTGAGGTCTCATTTTAAAGCTTTTATTCCTCTTCAATAGCAACCAGTGCTTTCTATTTACTTTGTTACTGAATTTTGAATACAAACCATATTTTTTTATGAGCAAATAATATTTTTTTTGTTTGTTTTGGCTTTTTAAGTCTGTGTCTGACATCCTGAAGTCCTTTGTTTTTGCTCAGTATAGACATACACTTCCAAACAACAAAAAAAAACCAGCAAATGCTTTAATATGCAAAGCTTTTAACAATGTTTTTTTCACATCAGCAATCATTATAGCTTTAATAAAAACATAGCAGCCTGAAAGGCTCAGTCCGCTCTTTCTAGTTACAGCGTCCTACAGGAAAATAAAAACAAACCAGCGTGTTCTTGGACTTTTACACACCAACTCTGTCTTCATCTGCTCAGTGTTTTACGTCCACACTTGTGTGAATATGTGGGTGTGTGATTGTAGCCATGGGCCTCGGAATGATGTAGAGGAAACAGGAGAGATCCAAAGCAAACGGCGTTCATCCTGTTGGAGGTGTGGGATTGGATAATAATAAAAAGACAAATGCAAAGCTAAAAGATTTTCGAAAGAGCTACGCCTTTGCAACATATTCACGCACGCACTCTGTATGCATCATTTATTATTAAATCATTCACCCTTTCCCTTATCTCAGGAGGACATCCATCATCAAAACCTCTGCAAAGACAGCGCAAATGCTTTGGAGTGGCTCTGATCAATAAGCCAATACAGAGATGAACCCGGCCTTCTGGCAAAAAACAGAAAAAAAAAAGAAAAGAAGTGACAATGAGCGTGAAGCCTGCAGAGTGGGATGGTGACAGAAACAAATGAACGTACTGCATGAACGTGTCAGAGCTCAGCTGCTGTAGTTGCTGCACTCGCAGAGTAAGCTCGCTGACAAAGACAAAGAATGACCTCTGAGAAGGTCGGAGAGGGGAGTGGGCACACACACACGCATGTTTAGACGGGTGAAAGTTGAGCACAGGAAATGGCAGACCGTCTGGGGAGATCCCCCGTCGCCCCTTCAGAGTAAACATAAATAGACCAGCATTCCTGGTCCTCAGCCAAATTCCCATTGGTTGATATTTCCTTGTGTCCTTAATCATTTCACCTGGACGGTAGGTGAGCTACCAAATGTGGGGTTTTGGATCCGCTTTACGGCTTTCTTTTTTTTCTTTTCTCCAACCTTTACACATTAACACAAGCGGCACAGACACATTCGTCTGGTTCCCATGCGCCCCTTTTTGTGCCCATCCTCCCTCCTCCTCCTTCTCCATGGCAACACAGAATGCCACAGCGATGAAGTCACCCTTTGCACATGGAAAAAGTTGACATCATGGCTAAACCCCCGTTTTTGTGTGCGCTGGCTTTAAACTCCATCAGGAAATCCCTCAACCAGTCAGATTTGAATTTGTTCCCCTGACCTTGGCAAACGCCAGCTCAGCAGCAGCATTGCCACTGACATGTACGGAGTATCCGCAGCTCCTGCAGCAAAGAGGAGGAAGCGGGCGCTGCATTTTAAAGAGCAGCAAAAAAAAGCTGCACCCTCCACGGCCTCAACTCTGCTGAACAAATGTTTCACACGGTGGGAGACAGTCTCTTTATCAATTCAGTCTGTAAACAGGAGGCTCAGTGGATGAATGAGGTGCGGGGCGGCAGCAGCAGCCTTCTTTGTGGCTGTTAAGCCATCCTGACTGTTAGCGCAGTCAGGGCCTTCTTGTTCCAGCCTTCAGAGAGGTATGGGAACCAGGATGAGTGCTATTCAGTCTCTCTCATTCATCAGTGGATCTCACTGACAAGATCTGTTCAAACTCCACACAGGATGGAGTGAAATCATCAGGATAAAAGTTCAAGTTACTGAGACTTTGTTGCATTCTGAGAAACTGCAGGATGCACTCCAGCATGATTGGAACCGGAATGTTGTTAGAATGAAGAGTCCTGGTTTAAATCCTTTGGTTTTGTGCTATTCAGGTGCTTAAATTAGATTTACAATTAGATTTAATCCAGGTATTCTGACAAACCATTTCTGCTCCAAAATGACCTAAATGTAACATCTACTTAAAAGCAAAAACATAATGATATATTTTTTTTTCATAGCTGGAAATAAAGTCAGGCGTAAAGGGGGTAACTATAGTCCAAAACAGGCATTTAATAGTTGGTTAAACTATGTTTCTAAACTGACTTTTCAACACATTCTCACTCCAAAGTATGGTTCAGGCGTCACTTTATGATGTTTTGGGTGTCCCCAACTTGTCATTTTTTGATGCTGTTCCCATTAAATCACAGGTCCCCAAACTCCGCACGTGGAGTGCACCAGTACAACAAAATCAGGTGCTCTAACTGTAACCCTGCACCAGACGTGGTAGCAGACTTCTACAACATGCGATACAGGGTGCGAACCAGATGCGGTACTGGACACGCGTCTGGTTCCAGAACTCATCCGGTACCGCATCCAATACTGTGTCCTGAGGGTTGCGGACCGTGGATTTTACGAACAATCAGCAAGTCAAAAAAATGACGAGTTGGGGACACCAAAATTGTCAAAAAGTGACGAGGAGAGGTTCTGGACTTTGCACATACGCACATTTTTTCTTTTTAATTCTAGAAATGTCAGAAAAAAATAACAACGTTGCAATCACACAGCTTCCATTAAATCATAATTATGCAAATAAGGGCAAACCAACTCACGTCATTCTGAAACACACCGACAGATGTGAACAATACTTTGATTTACATTCAAAGTTCTGCCAGGCACTAGTGTTTGTCATCTATCAAAGGAGACGTCGGCGTGAGAGGCAAGCTACGTGAGAGCGGCTGAAGAGATTTTGGAAAATTGTGGATTGTGATTTTACAGAGGAGCTGTGGATCCAAAAATTCTTTATGACACGGTGTACGATGCTGTGGGACCTCTTTTGGCGCCTGTGGTATCGGTGGTTACCGGTTGTTGGACACGTGACTCATTTAATCAAACAAAAGTGTTTTCATTGGGTGAATTGATTATTGCAAATCCAATTTGCGCAATTTCATAGTCAATGGAAATGTAGCTTCTGATGGACAAGGCTTTCTGTACATGTTAAAATCTTGCCTTTCCCTTATTCTCAGCTGTTATACAGTGAATAAACCCCAGCTCCTCGGGAACATCACCCAGATAAATATGGATGGGGCGGATGGAATTTTTTACTGAATGCATAAACAAAAACGTATTGAAATGCACTTCAGGCACACCGATACTTTCTCCTGACAGTCTCCTTCAAATCCATCTAAACATGAACTAGTTAAAAACAAATACGTTTGTTTTCATCATTTTTGCTTTAAAATTCTATAAAAAACAAATTATCACCTTAAGAAAAAAGCTGATATTTATGCCTTTCACTGGTTTTTGTCTATGATTCCAGCAGCATATTTCAAAACGATGGAGGTCAGTCATGACTTTGTCAGCAAAATGAAGGTTCTAATCTACTTTTTTTAATAATCACATTCAGGATTTAAGTGTGGCCTCTATCAGCTGTGGCACAAAATGAAAATTTCAAAGTGTGATTAAAGTACAGTGGAGAGGGCTAAAGGTTGGAGTTTAAAGAAGGGAGATTATGCTCCACAAGATATGCCAACCCTTTTTTTGCAATGCAAATGTTACCTGTGAAAACTGTGAGCAAGCATGGAGAGAAAAGCCACAGCATTGTTTTTCCATTCTTTTTTTTTAAGAAAAAGTGCAGTATTTCCTAAAAATACAGCAATTTATTTTCATTTTGGTAAAAAGGAAGTAAAAAAGAAATTTTAGGCTTTTGGTTTTTCCAGACTTAGAAGTGCGATTCACGTGGTGGACTGACGTCTTTGACTTTGCAGAAGTGGTACAGAAATTTAAGAGAAATGAGTCAGTTTCAGTTATATCCCCATGAAGCACGTCTTCCTAAAAACACAATACAATTTCAGAATCTACAGTAAGATCTTCTTTCGTTGAAGAAATACTTTTGGTTTAAGAATTTCTGCAGAAAACAAAAATAAAAGATGTAAAAAACGGCTGGTTCTTTTAGCCTGACCAATCGAAGCACAGTAGATCATCGGAGTTGAAGATTTATCACCTCAGAAATTGTATTTTCTGTACTTTAAGGCGCATTGGATTATAAGGCGCACCATCAATGAATAGTCAATTTTCTAACTAAAGGCATACAGAAGGCACATTAAGCAAAGCCAAAGTCAGAGATAACTCCGTCAGTGAGTCGGACTATATGAACACAGTAAGAACTTGTTTGTAACATGCTACACGTTAGCTACGACAAAGGTGTCCACGTTAGAAGCATTAGCCATGTTGGCGCTTTAACAATACCTGTAATTCTCAGCCAAAAAAATAAATAAAAAAACAACAAAATCCAAATACTTCCCCTAAACATTTATTTAGCCCTCTAAAAGATGAGTTTTGGAAACATAGTGTCTTCAAATTCAAACATTACTATCCCTCGATGATGTCATCAAAAGCGTTCAGAAAATATATAACATCGGTTTTATAACTTTAAAAGGAGGGGGGTAAGGAGAAGTCTTTGTGGTAGGGGGAAAAAATTTGATTCGGCCAGGCAGTAATTCTACAACTTGTTTGCAGCATGCTAAAAGTTAGCCAAGTTAGCCACGTTATAATTGTTAGCCTACGTTAGAAGTATTAGATATGTTACAAGTGTTAGACACGTTAGTGTAATCACGATTCCTGTAACTCTCAATCTTCTTTGCAGCACATAATAAAACTTCTAGAACTTGTTAGCCAAGTCATTAGCCAAGTCATTAGCCAAGTTAGAAGCGTTAGCAACATTATTAGAGTTAGCCATGTTCGAAGTGTTATCTATAGCTGCGTTTCCATTACACTTTTGCGCAAAACTTTATCAAAATTTCTAGAATTTCGATAAAACACTGT
>NC_050524.1:18027837-18031853 GCF_002922805.2 Oryzias melastigma | reverse complement strand
ACAGTGTCTTCAAATTCAAACATTACTATCCCCCGATGATGTCATCAAAAGCGTTCAGAAAATATATAACATCGGTTTTATAACTTTAAAAGGTCATGCTAGCAGAATAAGTCATTACTTATATTAAAATATGAACTTCTGCAGTTCAGAGCACACCCACATGAAGAAATGTGTTTCTCCTCCAAGACACAGTGCAATGCAGATCACCCTTGCGGTAGAGGAATATACAGTCTTAAGTCCCTATGGCTACCCCTTAAAAAAATAAATTTCAGACACCACTTCAGCTCCAAATGTCCGTAAAATTGGAGGGGTAAGGAGAAGTCTTTGTGGTAGGGGAAAAAATTTTGATTTGCCCAGGCAGTAATTCTATAACTTGTTTGAAGCATGCTAAAAGTTAGCAATGTTAGCCGCGTTATAATTGTTAGCCTATGTTAGAAATATTAGTTAAGTTAGAAGTGTTAGCCACGTTAGTGTATTCACATTACTTGTAATTCTTAACCTTGTTTGCAGCCCATTAAAAACAGACATTAATTACAGATTTTGTTTGTAACACGCTACATGTTAGCCACGTTAGAAGTGTTAGCTAAAACAAATGACTATGCTAACTCCCAACTCCTCAACTGAACAATTTGACAGAGTGCCAGGTCAAAAACACTTTAATATCCGTACAACCAGAATTAAGGCGCTCTGGACTATGAGCGCACTGTCCTTTATTGACAAAAAATTTAAGCTTTTAAGTGTGACTTATAGTGCAGAAAATAATGCATCAGTCAGACTTTGTGAAGCTCTTATAGTATTTAAACTGTTATATTGTAAGTAAATTAAATTACATGTTTTAATAAGGTAAAATAAGAAAGTTGGAAACATTTTTTTTCAAAATAGAAATAGATAAATCTTAAAGAAATATAGGTTTATTGACAAAACTTGTTTTCTTGGAAACAACTGTAACTGCTAATCTTTTCTAAACAGACTCCTCAGCTGCTGCTTCATTTAGCATTCAGCCCTAAAACTTTGAACAAACTTCACTCTCACCCTCCCCATGACCAAATTCTAAACTGGGTCCATACAAATTCTCCACTTACAGTACGCGCAGCCTTCCTCTGTGTCGTCTCTTTGCTGACATGTCACTGAAGAGAGCCGAGCTCTTGTTTTGACAGTGTGCAGACAGACTCATGCCAGCAGCTCTGATGCGCAGCTTGCACAGCTTTGCTGTCAGAAGCATCAGTGTCACTGTCTCTGTGCTCGGTCTCTCCCTTCCTCTACTTCCTCTCTCAGTGCAGCTGAATAAAAAAAAGGGGGGCGGTGGGTGAGGGGTGTCACACTTCTTTATCCGCCATTTCCCTTCCCTCGAGAGCCGACCTGACCCCATGGCAGCACAGGCCTCGCCCACGGCTGCTTACATCAATGGAGCTTCGTTTCTTTAAAAATTTATTTAAAAAACTCTGCAGGCAGCGATGTGGACAATCCATTTCAGAAACTTGCCAATCCTCTGAAAGGCTTCTGCTGCACAAATCTAATTTTTCAGTTGTCCATCATCCGATTAAGTCCTTCCACCTTCTTCTCTCAGATTTGCCGTAAGGTATACCAGCCTCCGAAGTGCTGCAAATTCCCAGAGATGAGATGAGGAGGTGAGATCACACATGCTGAAGTGAAATCTCACTCACATATTAAATGTGAGTAGCCAGAGAAATCGTCAGTCAGCAGAAAGGGAGAACATTTTCAGTGTGATCAGCTAATAGAATAATATATATCCAACATGTTTGTCCAAGCTGTAAAGATTTTTGACTCAACAGGTTCCACATCCGACAACTACATAAAATTGTTAACGTCTCATTTGATGTCAAGTTTCATTTTGACGCTAAAATGGGAGATGCAAAAGTTACCTCAAATCATACTAATGTCGCCTTAATTGTGGGCAACATTTTTCTGTTGGTTTTTGCAACCTCAAAAAGCAATGCAAATATTTTACCCACAAGACTTGATTTGTTGTGTTTGCTCTGTACCAGGAGTGTCCAAATCCAGGCCTTAAGGGTCGATGTCTGACATGTTTTTCAATCAATCTGACATTGAAACTCAGGTAATCAGCAGCAGATTTCTAGAAAACCAGCAGCCTGGATTTGGGGACCCCTGCTCTATAGAAGTGAGTTTTATAGTTGCTTCATACTATTTGTTTATCAGTTTTTCCAGTTTTCTAAACTGTTTTATATAAAAAAAAAAAAACTAACTATTGTCAGTTTTTTTTTGTAAAGAATTTGAAAAACCTACAGATTTCTTTGTAGGAAAAAAAAATAGCACAACTATTTACTATTTCTTTTATATTGGGTTTATAAATTTACACTATTAAGACGTATACTTTGCGTTTTATAAAGAAAGCAGTTGTGAAACTACCGTACAGACATGTGTTTTTCCCAGACACTCCTGTGGTGAAACAAAGGGAAATTTCTGTGAAAGTCTGCTGCAAAAAAACTTTAACATCAAAATGTAATCTGACTTTAATTTGCACATTTTGTTTGGTACTTTTGAGCATTTTATCTTTAAGTTTAGTTGCTTTAATCCAACATCTGGCCACCACTCCAGCTGGTATCAGCATTTATAGAAGAGGAAACGATAAAGGAGATTTTCCAATTATTTGTTTGAACCACTGGGTACCATGGCAACGGTCTCTACAGATATTAACCTTTATATTTATAATAACTGCTTAATTTGTTTATTGCACATTTTGTATTATGTAGGGTCAACGGTTCATAGCGACGGAGAGTATGGGAAAGAGTTGAAGAGGCGTGTAAAAGCAGACTGGAACAGATTGTTGAAGGTTTCAGGTGTGATGAAGAGTTTCAGCACGGATGAAAATAAAGGTGTAGACGACTGTAGTGAGAGAAAATAAAGTAGACAGAAGACAGAGCTGGACGTAGGAGAGTTGAAGATGTTGAGGTTCTCTTTGGGAGTAACAATAATGAAGGATGAACCCACCAGTACTATTTTTAATTTGATCTAGTGTTAAAATTTGTTTTCATAATATTTTAATTTATTTCTAAAGTTACAAATCTTAGGCTAACAATTGAACACTTAATTAGCAGATTTCACAAGTTTACAAAAATGACGTGTGTCATGAACAGTGCTCAGCTGGTCCTGTTGTGAAAAGCATCGTATTTGTTAAACTTAAAGAAAACTACCGTGCACATTATATATTAACATCCAGTTTTGGTTTCGTTACCAAAACCAGATCTGCATAAAGCCACTTCTGTTATCTTACAGTCTCACAATGTGCAATGGAAAATAACGCGTCACTGCTTTGCATGTACAGTATGTGATGCCATAGTAATGTTATTAATGAGGGTTATCACAAATGGAGTGATATGGTGCAACCCTTATTGCAGGCCTGAGCATCCAGACGACACATCTATCGTCTTCCATTCTCTGTTACCAGGCAGAATACATCTGACACTAAATACAGCTGAGTCACTGCAGCTCCAAAGGATTTATGTTAGAAAAAAACTCTCACTGCATCAGAAAGCCACGATTTCATTTATAGCATGTCAGAGTTCTGTTCCCTCCAAACAGTTTAACAGACATAATAATGAGGAACAGAAACACCAGCATCTGGTTTAAACATTTTATTTAGATCAAAGCTTTTAGTATTTGTGTTGTGTGTCCAGTGTGGGTGCAATATACAAGAGGTCATTAGCTTAATTGCATCACAAAAGCAGTATCTGGCCTTTTTAGGCTTCTGGTTGCCATCTTTTTAGGAGGAAAACAAAGGTGAGAGATACTGCAGTCACTGCAGTATTATTTGAGGTTTATGATTTTTAGCAAAATACCTTATTCCTGATGATTTAGAGTTTAAACATTGATCTAATCTACCAGAACAAAGTAGGAGTAGTGAGGAGGTGCATTCACCTCACATGGGGTTGAATGACTTTAAAGAAAACAAGTAATGTGTGGTTTGCAAATTACTTGAGAGTTTTGCAAGATGAGATATATACCACATTAACTCCTAAAATCAGCAGTTAAAGCTG
>NC_050524.1:18025933-18027689 GCF_002922805.2 Oryzias melastigma | reverse complement strand
AAAAAAAAAAAAAATCAAACTAGAAAAGTTGTATTACCTGCGCCAATGCTGACGTGAATGCTTTTTACTGAATGTGGTTGCTGAAGATGCTGAAGCCATTTACTTGAATTACTGAAGGGGCTTGCTGAATATGTAAAAGGTATTTTTTGAAAAATTCAAAATTTGCTAAAAGACTTGAAATATCTTTAAAGAACTATAAAACACCACTAAAGTTTATTAAAATTTCTGAAAAATTGGTTGTAAGTTTGCTTAAAATCTTCAATACATGCCAATTTTGCAAAAACATGTAGTGTTTTGCTTAGGTATGAGTTAAACTCCAAATTAGCCAAAAAGAATCTTGGTATATGGCAAATTAGCCTAAAAAGCTAGCACATTGCTAAAATAACTCAACTTCAAAAAAGTCCACAGTAAATGCCAAATTAGTCAAAAATGTTAGCCTGTTGCTAAAATATTAGCTAAACTTGAAACTAGCCTAACAAACCTCAGTAGATAAGTTAGCCAAAAATGCTAGCATGTTGCTAAAATATTAGCTAAACTCAAAACTAGCCTAACAAACCTCAGTAGATGAGTTAGCCAAAAAATGTTAGCATGTTGCTAAAATATTAGATGAATTCCAAATCATTATTTAAAAAAACCTTAGTATGCCAAATTAGCCTAAAAAGCTAGCACATTGCTAAAATAACAACTTCAAAATAGTCTAAAAATCGTCAGTAAATGCCAAATTATTCAAAAACGTTAGCCTGTTGCTAAAATATTAGCTAAACTCAAAACTAGCCTAACAAACCTCAGTAGATAAATTAGCCAAAAATGTTAGCAGGTTGCTAAAATATGAGATAAATTCCAAATCAGCATTTAAAAAAAGCCTTAGTTTGCCAAATTAGCCTAAAAGCTAGTGCATTGCTAAAATATTAGCTAAGCACCAAAATAACCTAAAAATCTTCGGTAAATGCCAAATTAGTCAAAAAAGTTAGTCTGTTGCTAAAATACTAGGCAAACTCAAAAGTAGACTACAAAACCTCAAAAGAAATTAGCCAAAAACGTTAACATGTTGCTATAATCTTAGGTAAATTCTAAATTAGCATAAAAAACCCTTAGTAGATGCAAAATTACCCAATTGAACTACCAAACTGTTAGTATAACAGCTCAATACCAAATTATTTTAAAATGACTGTAAATGATGGTTGACTGCTAAAAGTTTTTGAAGATTTTTAAGAATTTTCTCATTAAGTAGTAATGTCCTGAATGAGCTGAATGTTTTGACACCTAGATTGCTGAAATTGCGATTGAGTTTTTACATGCTGAAAAACGTACGGAAAGGAGAATAACTATTGTGCGATTACTGTAAAGCATTCACACAATAAATGTAAATCAAGAAAATATGACAAGCAGAAAGCGATTAAAAAAAAAAAAACATTTCATTGTAATCCTTTTTCTTAGTAAAGTAGAAAAACTGAATGTTTGGTCAATGTCAGAGATTACTTTGTCTTGGTACTAGATCTTCCACCTTTACTATTTCCCAAGCAGTTTTGAAAGCCACCTTAAAGTATTCTCCAGAAAGACATCCTTAATTCCTGGTTTCTGTTTGGAAATCTCTCTGTATTCCAGGAAAATGGGAGTATGCTTTTCCCAGATTAAGCTCATCATAAAAATTCCTTTTTTGATTATCAGACACAAGTTGCTTCAGCATGTTGAGCAGGAGACCTTAAAGAGCCTCTATACCAGGGGTATTCAAATCCAGGCCTCGAGGGCCGGTGTC
>NC_050524.1:18008521-18025846 GCF_002922805.2 Oryzias melastigma | reverse complement strand
GTTGCTTTGTCTTGGTACTAGATATTCAACCTCCACTATTTCCCAAGATGTTTTGAAAGCCACCTTAAAGTATTCTCCAGAAAGACATCCTTAATTCTTGGTTTCTGTTTGGAAATCTCTCTGTATTCCAGGAAAATGGGAGTCTGCTTTTCCCAGATTAAGCTCATCATAAAAATTCCTTTTTTGAGCAGGAGACCTTAAAGAGCCTCTATACTATGTAAAATCCACTTTTTGAGCTTTTAAGTGTATTATAATGTTCGTAGTGGTATTTTGATCCATTCGTGCATTTCTGAGCAAAAACAAGCGGGTTCTCACGAGCTGATGTAGACGAGTGAGAACAACTCCTTCCAGGAAAGGTCTGCGCTCCCAGCACCGCCCCCAGGCTAACACAAACACACACTTCCTATGCTGAGCTAACGGCATTTTCAGTTTAAATACACAACACTGTTCATCTTCCAGCAGTGTCTTGTCGATTATTGGCGGCGTCTCCAATATAATTTACTCTGAAAGGGTTAAGAAAAGGCCAGGGGTGTACAACGTTTAACACTAAAAGAGCCATTTAGTCTAGTTTCTTGCAGACCAGAACCCACCGAGAGTCACAAAGTCTTTTCTTTCAAAAATGCACAATATTTATGCTTTTTTGGCAATTAAGCATTAAGTCATAAATTTCGTTTTTAAATATTAAAGTAATTAAATTACAACGGTGTCTATGTGTTTCTATATAAAACAGTTGTAACTTATTTTACTTTTGACAGCAGCACACACTAGGTCCTTTCAAAATAAAACCCACCTTGTGCTATAAAAGGTCCTCCTGCGGTAGCAGCTTTACTTATATTAAAAATGCAAGAAAGTCAAGCATGATATTTTTAATCATTTGTATGATTTTTTTCTTTTAATCTCAAAAATAAACATTTTAGTAGAATCTATTTATTTGAGAAACATTTGTTCAAAACTTTAACCCCTTTAGTGTAATTTATCAAAAATAAAAAAACTTTTAGAGACTTTTAGTGGACCAACTATAAATCAGAAACACAAATTTAAAGAACATTTCTACAGAATTTCTAACAGTAAATTAAACTTTTTTGTTTAGATGTTTGATATGTTAAAAATCTAAACAGAAATGACACAACTGAAATAACTAATTTATTATTTATTCAATCGTTAGCATTTTAAATTAAGGCTAAAGAGCCACAATAAAGGGATTAAAGAGCCTCACGGGCCCCAGAGCTGCAGCCATTTAACATAGAATAATATCATGCCTCAGTGATATTTGTGTTGCTCTATGTAAACACTAGAGCCACACAAAGTCATAACACAACTTCTGGAGAAATAAGCATAGGAGTTTAACGGTGTTTAAACAAACGAGTCACACTTGACATCAATTCTATCACAACAGCAAAGGCTGTCAAATCAAATATAAAAAGTTTTAAACAAACTTTACTTAATAGTAGCTTTTTTAAGCTTTACTTCAAAACCACTGGGTTTCTGTCATATACATAAAGTTTTAGCAGGTCTTCTGTTGTGGTTCTGAGAATATTATAAAATAAAAGCAAGCCTGTCTTTTACAATATATATATATAAAAAAACTTAAATACAGGTCACAAGATTTTGCCATTAGGCACGTTATAAGAAGTAGAAATTATTTTGAATTTGTTTTTAATCAAATTTCTTTAATAAGTAAGTCAAGAATAGCACAAACCGCAATATATCTTTGATTTAGGACCAACTTAAAGACCAACTCCAATGAAATTCGTGTTTTTGACATTTTTAACTTGTCCTTGTAGCATTTTCCTCGTCTGAGCAGGAATCTGGCTCAAATATAGCTTATCGTTTTTAATCGCACCACTAATGTTAGATTGGGGTGTGAGGAACTGTAAGATGCAAGTGTAAACAAAGGTAAGATGAGATATCAGTGGAGGCCAACAATCCCGCCCAAAACTCAAATTTTCAATGAACTCTTCTTACCGCTCTGCAGAAACTATGTCCTAGAAAACAACACAGGTTTTTAAATTTTGCCCTAAAGCGACAAAACAATAGATCAAATAGATAACTGTAATGGGACTTTAACTTGTTTATCCAGCTGCTTCTTCTAAGGTGCCCCAGAGACTAGAGCAAGTACCCCTGTCTGTTTCCAGTTAATACAACAGCTTTGGGTAAGTGATGTGCAGGCGTGGCTTATGTCACTCTGCTGCATCTGTCATCCCAGCCAGATGATCCCACTGAGCAAGCCAGCTTCTTTAACATGGCTGCATGGATGAAGGTTTAACTGCATCATCGGTTGATTCAGCATGAGATTAAACTCTGTATTGCCTCTTTCACAGTCATTTCACCTGGGGGACTGCGATTTCTTCAAGTGGAATCCCTTTCACTGTGCACGTGTCCACTGTAGCGATGTGCTTCTGGTTGGTCTCTTCTGCTGTGAAGCCAAACAGTTGGCCTTACAATACAGACACAAATGATTTATTTGGAGTTTTTAATCATAAATTGCTTGATCTACACCAGAGTTTTGACAGATTAAAAACGCACAAACTATTTCAACCGACGGAATCTTTTCTCTTGTGATGGTAAAGGAAAAAAAAAACACAAAGACACTTTTCAATCCCAAATTATGCAATGGGAATTGTGTGGGAAGAATTTGCATGAGCACACAAGGGCCTGTTGCTGTAGTAGCCCACACATACACACCACTTGCGGTCTCTGCCCTGTGCCCAGTTACCCAGCTCCGATTACCTTTTCAGACATCCGGGCAGTCCGTAACAGTCATTAATGACACACTGAGTGCTGAGTTTTCCACATGGCAGCAGCCAACCGGCTGACAGACGGTCTTAGATGAGCAAAGTGCAAAGAGGCGAGACGGGCGTGATTCATCTGCTTTAATAAAAAGCTGCTTGTCAAAATGAAATATGGAAAACCGTCAATAAAATTGTAGGAGGGTGAAATGCCTTTCATCGCCCGCAGTTGAAGCTGCCAATGGCTGATTTTATTGATTCAACACCTGAATACCACACGTACGCACACAAATACTCATGTACAGGAGAGAGAGAGATGGACTTCCTATGTTTGGAAAGGTATTTCTTTTGGTGGCCTTCTGTTAATGAAGAAGAAAGTCAATGAAATAACATTAAATGGCAAAAATAAAAGAGATGGAAAATCAGATTTTCAACAGACAATTAAAAAAACACAAAGATGATTGTTTTCCTTACTTACTTAATACTTTTGTTGCACAACTTTTTGAGGCAATCGAGGATATAAAACTAGTTTTAAACTTTTGAACCCAAGTGACAACTTACTTCAACTGTTTCGAAAACCTTCTTTTTCTAGATTTGCCTTTACAAGATGCTATTTTAATTTTAATAGTGTGATAAAATATATGAAATTAAAAACAGGAAGTAAATGCAATTGCTTTAAAAATGCACCAAATGGTTATAACATAAAACTGTACTTTATCCTGTTCTGTGTTTTCCTTTATAAAAATATAAAGAGTATCAGGGCAGAGAAAGACTTTCAAGGAATTAAAAGTAAAACGCACCAAGTTTCATTGAGCTGATTTTTGTTTTTTTAAACAGGCCTAATAAAGTTTTCATTTGGTTATTTGTGCATGACAGCCAGGGCTCATTGAAATTCTTGTGCAGAGCTCTCAAGTCAGCATTTAAAAAGTATTCAAAATCTAGAAGAAAAATGAATAAGATCATGAAAAATGTAAACAGCATGCACATACACAAAAAACAGTATGTACAAAATAAAAAACAATAAAGAATTAATAATAGATTGAGGTTTGTCCGCTTGCAACATCATTTTTTTAATCTATTTTTGATGATATAAATATAATTGCTGTGATTTTTTTAATTAAAAATAATAATTCTTTTAAAAGTTGTGTGACATTTTTAGTTTTTGTGGCAAAATGTTGCTGTTTTTCATGATTTGCCATCAACTCTAGCGTCCTTACTGACTGTTTCCTAGAAGTCTGCTTTGGCCTAAAGCAGAAACAGAGGGTACGATCTTTCATTTGTGTATCTTGACCTTGAAGTTTATCTTAAATGTCTTTGGAAATTTCATTAAACTCTCTGTATTATTTGATCATAAACTTCTGAGTAATCACGCAGCGGTAATCACGGGAACAAAAAGCTGCTTGGAGACGTTCTAATTCCCTTTAACGTGCTCATCTCATGAAACACTGCTGTAGTCAATGTGCAGTGTGGTACACGTCATGTCACCAATACGCATGGACTACTGTCTCATCTTTTACAAAAGCAACTACAAGATTGAAGACACTTGTAATGCTAATTGGAGGACACCTTTTAATTTAAGCCTTGGTCAGAACTGCCCTTATAGTTGGATACAGGGTGGAAAAATATGAAAACCTTTACGGGGCATGTAGGTGGCCCACAAAGAAATACTAAGGTCGTAGACCCCTCGGTAAAACCTGTAGATGAAAAATGTTTATGAACATTTTTTTCTACCCACAGCACCAGCACAAGTCAAACAGGTGCATGTGACTATTATTTTCCATCTTTTTCTAGGATTACCATCATTTCTTGTGTTAGAAACATTAATCACATACACATAAAAACATGAATACTATTTGTCTTTGTACAAAGAAAATAATGTAAACAGCAGACGACGGTACATCAGCGTTTGACTTAGAAATGTTTCGTAGTGAACCAGTCAGGACTTGTTTGAACAGCTAACACGTTTCTTTGACAGGGTGTCACAGTTTCTCCCACACAAACCCTGTTGAGGGTGATCTGCTTACAGATTATTATTGAGACAAATAGGAGATGGTAAACACACAAACTGCAGTGACACTCAAATGATTTTTATATAAAGTAAATCAAATTTTGGGGGTTTTCAAATGAATTTTTGGTATGATTTTCTGATAGTTTCACTATTACTGTGCCAGTTTGACTCATTTGACAAAAAGCTAAAGTGTGCTTTAATAAATGTTTAACTTTACAATCAAACAGCTGAAAAATGACTCTGACTCATCAAAGTTGAAAGATGTTTGTTTGACTTTTGCTTGCCTTGAATAGATAATTTAAAAGGATAATTTGAGCACAATGATCAGAAACCCCAGGACTGATTTGATGAACTTTTACATTTTTTTTTTTTTGTAAATTTTTTGAATCGTAATATTAAGAGAAAAAGAAAAAGTTGAGTAAACAGAAAACATTACATGTCCAATCTCTGGCTCAGAAAAAGCAATAGATGTATGTATTTTGACTACATATTCAAGTTACTTTTTATTCTACATTATATATATATTTATTTGTTCCTTAAAGTCATATTCTAACTATATTTGTTTCTATTGTAAAATCGTTCCCAGTGGTCCTTTTATTAGGATGATGCAATTTTTTGCAAAAAACAAAAAGCCTGTGTTGTTTCTTAAGACATATAGTAAGCCACCACAGATATCCCAGCATTCCTTTCTTTACATTCCCTCCTGCTAGCTTTGAATTTAAAAATAATCAGTTTTAATCTTAAATTATTTTATGTATGCCTTCCATCTTGATAAAACTTCTTCAAGAATACGTTAAAAATATCACAATTTTCATTGGAGTGGGTCTATGACAGTAAAGGGATTTCTGAGTCTGATAAATGTTTATTATCACAAATAGAGCAAAAATGTTTGATTTGTAAATTCTCTAAATTTGCACATAGCCAGATCATTCCAGAGCATGCAAAAATAATTTGAATGTTGGAATTTGTAACCCATATCATGTGTCACTCTTTTTATCAGTACGAGACATTCTAAACTTTGTTTTTTTTAAATAAAAAAGTTGATTGCGTTTTTTCTGAGGAAAAATGAGAATTGGTACTTCCTGCATTTTTCTGTTGCCTCTTTAACCCAGTGACTCATTTGATGTCGGTTTGGATTGTATTCGGTCATTAATTACATTTTTGTCTCTTGTGTCGTGGCTGATGGTTTTGTGTTACCCACCTGAAGCAGAGGCTGTGCCAGTCACTGTTGAGGGCCTGAAGGTACTGCTCATCATAGATCCTCTGCTTACATCCCGCACACACAGGCAACCTTTCTCCAGCTGCAACCACACATGACAAACACCACAGGCATTAAAATAGCAGCACAGTAGGTTCTCACAGTGAAGCGCATGTTTCCATAACTGTTATCAGAGTTTCTATGCAAATCACAGCTGCTGCTGTGCGGTCGGATAGACAGAAATTGAACATACAGAAAAAAGTAAGCACTTTCTGACAGTGCTGGGAAGTACAAATCCATTGAACACAACTGCAGTTTTACTAAAGCTTTCAAGAACGTTGAAGGAATATTATGTTGTATTCTTTAAAAACTAAGCATAAAAAAAATGTTAGGATAACTTTGTAACTTTGCTTTCTTATACTTGACTTTCAATTCCAACAAAAAATGTGGCGTTTACTGTTTACAAATGAAATTTTAGGCAACTCCAATACTCTCTGAAAGTATGATGACCGATCAAAACTTGTCATTTGCTGTAACAGAACTCAGATGTGACACAAATCTCACTGAAAACTCAGTGGAATAAAAAAAAGTACATTAAGAACCCAAACACAGACCAGGGAGGAAAACATGTAAAAGGAAGCAAAGTCTGGCAGCTGTTCACCAAAGACAGACAGCCTTTAAATGCTGGATGTATAAACACAGTAGAGCGTGCCGACCTTCTTTTTACCAAGAAAACAAAATTAGTTTTGTCTCTAACTTTCTTTATACGGTTGATGGTTTGTCACTCTGACCCAGTTGTTTAATGGCTTTTAAAACGAAACATAAAACATCAAAGGTACTGAAATCTTGGCTTGAGAAATCAGAGTTTTGGGGGTTATTGTTTTTGTGTTATTGGCCCTTAAAGAAAAAAAAAAAGGTTCTTGATGTCGTTGTAGAGTCGGTTATTTAAGAAGTCATGCATTTTGTGAGACAAACATCAAATTTGGCATGGATGCATCTGGACCCCCTCTTCCAGAAAAGCATGTTAGTAATGAGAAAATCCAAGATTTACTATGTATATATAAAACAAACACTTTCTCACTCCCAAGTCATCACATTTAATTTAGTTAAGAACTCCTCAGTGTCACTTTTTGACATTTTGGGTGTCCCCAAGTCGTCCTTTTTTGACGTGCTGGCTCTTGTTCCCATTAAATCACGGGTCCCCAATCCCAAACCAGAACCGGTTCAGTACGGCAACATGTAGCGCACCGTTCCCCAAACCCGGTACCGGTACCCTAATGTGACACCAGACTAGATGCGATACTGGACACGGAGCACAAACCGAACGCAGTACTGGACACGAACTAGAACCACGTTACGGTTAGGGTACCTTTACTGGACGTGTCCCAAGGACCAGTGTGCATCCAGTACAGCATCTGATAACACATCCGATTGATTTTATCAACAGCCAGCACATCAAAAAAAATATGAGTTAGGACACCCAAAACATCAAAAAGTGACACGGAAGAGTTCTTAACCAACATCAATATGTGACAACTTGGTCGGTACTATCTTAATACCTTTCCGGCAGCCAGTGGATTTCACAGAAGCTCCGCCTTACCCGGTCCATTTCATTTTTCTATGGACCTACGACCAACGGGGAACCAAAAATGGTACAAATCGGTCCTGCTTAGTGGATCCATTTTATAATGGAAACAAGGAAAGTAGTGATCCGGTCGGGACTGATCAGTAGAAACGAGACCTAATCGTATCTTATAGTACCCCTTAAATTTAAAGACTGCATTTTGTGCATGAACAGCATATTGTTGAGACAGGGGGTGAATACACATTAATATTTTTGTAACAACTGAGTATATAGCTGCCATCTTTGCAAATGGAAAATTCAAGCGAGCGCTTCCATTGTGTTTTTCTGACTGACAGGTTCTAACAGTACACATTTTGTCCTGGTACAAAGACAAAATACACACTTTGTCTGTAATTGTGACACTATTTGGAAAGTTAGGGTCAAAACATATAAAAAGCTAACTTTATTCAAATATTTGGAATTTAGCAAGACACGTTTGTGCTAATGCAGCACCATACCGTCTTTCCTGCTTTCTGCTAGTGTGGTAATAACCAACATTTAATGTAAATGCTTAAAATAAAATAATTTTCTTACAATCCAAAAGAAAAAACACATTATATGCAATGGATTATTTTTTTGTTTGAGTTTGGTGGTTAGACAGTCTAATATTACACCTTTCAAGATTTTAGATAATCAAACGGTAAAATGGAACAAGGAAATAGCCAGAAACTACGTACAAAAATGATTTAAATTACACTACAATGGGATACTCAATGTCACCATGAGAAACTTCAAGATACCCACGGTATGATGGTAGTCAATGTTGCCCTATCATACAGGGATTTCCACAATTACGTCATTTTTAATGGTAAATTGGGAGTAAATGATTTAAACAATACAATTTTCAGAAAAGAGAAGAAGATGCTAAATTCTAACAAGTTACATTCAAACTCATTGATAGGACTTGTGCTGATTTATCAATCCAACCAGGGTAGCAACCAACTTAGCTAAGGTGGATAGAAAGATTATCTTGGTTTGAGTGCCTTTTTATTTATTTTTTTTAGCTGTCGTGTTTATTTTAAACAAATTTCCAAAAACAGAAAATAATTTATCTTTAAAGTTTATCCCAAAAAAGTCAGTCTTAGGATATTTGACATTAAAATTAGTATCTGATTAGGTGCTAGTTTCCATGAGTATCAGTGATAGATATCCTGTTTTCCTTAATCCAGATGAATGCACCTGCTGACAGACAGCTCTGCCTTTCACCTGAAGCTCTGCATGTGAGCCAACACCACAGGGAACTCAGACATGTCTGAAAATAGACGTTTACGAAGAATCTTCATGGCTATTTTCGGTGGAAAAGGAAAAGTCTAACTTTAAAGCCAAAGGCACAAAAGAAATGTTATATTTTAAGGAAATATTAAGAGAGCTGTAACACGTCTATGGTAACAAAATTCAATGTGGTGACGAGGTGCCCAGAATAGTTTTAATTACCAACTTCCTTTGCCTACATCGAAAGAACATTTAACAAATACCTTTATATTCAAAAAAACTATGTTTTAAGGGAAAATTAGACTTCTTTATATATTTAAGACTTATATATAGTATATGTACACAGGACAAACATGAAAACACACTTGACAGATAAAGTCAAGCCCACAAGTCGCCCACAAATCGCTGTAGATATCAGTACAGTCGTCCTCTCTCAAAGGGGAAATATTTAACTTCAGGAAAACACCAATTTAGCAGAGCCTGGACTATTTATTCTTGAGGGTATCAAAGAGAAAACACCACGGTCATGGGAGCAGTGAGGTAAAGCAGCAGCATCTAGGCCACGCAGATGTTTGTAGTACTGCAGCGCATTTGGCTAGAAACAACACATGAAGTACAAGCATGGTAAATATTTATATTTTGCCTTTTTTTGCTGATTATCTGAAATACTCTAATGGGAACAGAAGTATCTGAAAAGACAACAACAACAAAAAAAAAAAAACTTAGGCTACACCTTCTGTTTAAAAAAGAAAAAACAAATCAGGGAGATAGTTTCTTGCCATAAACAGGCATCATCAGCGTAAAACTGCCTGAGCAGGTTCAGAAAACAAGGTAAACAGAAAAATGTTCATGTCGTTTAAAACTTGTTTATGCATGCGATCCATTCCTAACATACAAGACAGTTATCGACAAGAAAAACCACGACACAGCAACAACTCAACCATACATGGATGTTTGGATAACTTGCATCAGGGTGCCAAAAAGTGATGTTCCGTTCACGATCTATTGGGTTTGATAAGACGGTGGGCTATTCTTGGCAGGTTCAGCTCTTCTGTGTAAACTTTCCACAAGATTTAAGTGTGGGTTTATGGGAATGTTAGAGCTTTGTTCGCTTTGTTAGATACAAGTCTGGACTGTAGGCCAGTCAGGTTCTTGATCTGGCCCCTTTATAGAACTTGTTTTCTTATAGGGTCCTCAAACTCAGTTTATCTTGGGGACACTGAAGGCAGAGTCTGGCTCAGGCTGGGCGTATAGGGTTTTTATTTGAGCCAAAAATATGTTTTTGTGTCCACTGTCTATATCTTCGGTCCATTGCATAGGTCTACTGAACAAGCAAAAAAAAAAAAAAAAAAAAACACAATTTGCATCTTAAATCATTGTCCGGAAGTCCTCGACCTGAACCCCCACTTTTAAGCTTTTGACATACCGTAACTGCTTTGGGGATCAGCTGATTCACAGAGAAAAAAAAACTTATTCTGACTTATTCCCCGCAGGTAAACAGGTGTACAAATACAATTGTATACAAATTTGAACACTTGTTAATGCTGATTTGAAAGAAATAAAATGATTATCGTTCTCTGCCCCATTTGAAGCTCATCTTGCACGCTTAACTGCTAGACTGTTAGGGTTTCTTAAAGTTTAGGAAATTTCCACTTCCAGCTAGAGATTGTTCCTGGGGCCATTTTGCATGTTAACACAGGTCCCTTAAAAAAAACTCACAAAAATAACTAATCTTTCATAAATAATTTGTTCTTTAGTTTACCAAAGGTAATTTATGATCATATATATATAAATACAGTTTACTCTGAAAGACTTAAGAATAGCATGGTAAACGCCCTTTAATGCATTAGTGATGGGGACCTCCCCATATCGTCGCTACGATGTTGGGAGGATGGAATCATCCAAACTATCTTGGTACGTCAAAGCTTTTAAAGTTCTTTCCACTGGGACAGAGGAGCCAAACTCAGAAAACAAACAGCTCCACGTCATAAACACACCAATCAAATTGTCTACTGAAGAAAGAAGTGTGATTCCTCACTTACAATAGGGTTCCCCTTATCTCCAAAGGTCACTCACAATGTACCTTACACCCCTGTCTCAAATGTTTGCCATAGCACTATGTGGACTTGAATGCAGTTGTTTGGCCATGGAAGCTCTTGACGCAAAGTTCTTGAGTTAATCTGAAGGCCATGTGAAATGTGTGGAGATTGCAGAAAGTTGGGTTCTGCTTCATGCTATGGCTGCGTTCCGGTTGGTCCCACTTACAGCTGACTGAAGTATTTACTAGCGTGAATGTCCAAACTGGACTTGCACAAGTGTCATCCTATCAGGAACACATGGACCTTTCACACACGTTTGCAGTAGCAGTCTGCTCACCTGGGTGGTATTAAAGTTGATGATGACACCAGAATGTAATCATTTGGTTGAGTGCTCGAATACTTTAGGATATCTAGTGTCTATTGCCACTTAAAACTCATCCATGGGAGTAAGTGTTTTGGCAGAGGTTTTTTCTCGTTGCTGACTGATCACCTCTCCCTGTCCTCATGTGGGACAGAAGGCAAACAGAGGCACGCCTGCATTCTTCAGCTCTCTGCGTAAACCTGTAAAGGTGGAGGAGTGCATGCCTCGCCCCTCGCCTGTGTTGACAGTTGCAGGATGATGAAACTGATTCATTCTTGAATTCTCTCATTTTAATATGTGGAAACATATAAAATAATAATTGAGTTATTTAAAGCACAATCTTGAGTTGTGACGTTTCTTTGACAAACTGCAGCTTTCGTGTGTGCGCACATGGTCTGAGTGTGATCCCTGCATGCAGAGATGAAGGTTGCATCAAAAACTCGGAGAAAACACGGCTTCAGGTGGGAATTTGACGCTCCCTGCACATGCAAATTCATGCATTAAAGCCTGGGAAACTCCTAAACGGCGCATGGACACGTTTTGGCTGCATTTAGCAGTGTTGCTGTTTCAGCAGCAGCACCACCCCTCGCCTGTAACCAGCTGCTTACCTTCATCCTCTCCCATGCGTTCGTCCTTCCAGGTGCAGCAGAGCAGCATCAACCTCATTCACTCTCCGACACCGAGCTCCGGACAGAGCCAGCCGCGTCTGCGCAACAGAAAACCCGCTGACCGGCGACCTGCAGCCCCGCAGACCTCTCTCGCTGCTGCTGCGTCCTCCTGCCAGCTGCTGCTCGCACGTTTCTCCTCAAGACAGCAGCAGCTCCGCTGGCCAATAGAGTGTCTGAGCCGAGCAGAGGAAGGCAACTAGCTGGCCAACCAGGAAGCCACCCGGATAAATGAATCCTGGCTCCTGTTTTTTTCCTGAGGAGAGGAGGAGCCGATCACAGACACCACCTCCGTTCATGCAAACGCTGCGCATGCCGATCTGCAGCGGGGGGCGAGGTCTGTGAGGATGTCAGATCAGAGATGAGATCCAAACAGAGATGTTGAGTTTTTCTGTTGTAATTTACTTGGAAAGTGTATGAATGAAATTTAGTCAAAAGATCAGAAACTTCAGTGTTTTAAAACCCCATCCAACCATATTTTGATCTTGATCTATTGTAAAAGTGTCTTCAGTGCTCTTTTATTTACACATATGCATTTTAAAAGCCAAGATAAAGAAACAAATTTCATTTTTTGAAGACTTTTTCTGCAGAGCGGCAGGAGTTGATCAAAAACTCCCCCTGAGTTGTGGGCGGGGCTGTTGACCCGGAAGTAAGTTTCCATTAATATCCCATCATCTCTTTGGTTGTGTCTGAATTCCCCGAATCGCCATATAGTGCACTATACAGTGCTGTCCGAATCTACTAATTCCAAAATCGAGTGCACTTGAAATTTCCCAGAAGTCTTTGCGAAAAACTAGCTTGCATTGATGCTCACTAGATTAGCGAATGTAGACCACAATGCACTACGGTCGAACAATTTTGCACATAAAAACATGTTTAAATGTATTTTTTAATAAACCATCCACCATCAGAACACAGTGGAGTCATAAATAAACGTGAAATGTTCGCATTTATTCGATTTTCACTTTGTGAAATCGGTGATGTCATATCCGGTGTTTAGAAAAGCAAAAGAAAAGTAGTGAGCATCGCATCCGGATTACCTTTAAAATCCAGCGCACTATATAGTCCCGCACGATATAGTTTTTTAGTAGTTAGGGGGGAATTTGGACACGTGTTTACACTCTTTCCTGTTATCCTACAGCCTCTCACAACAAAAATAGTAAGAAATATTGGCGAAATCCAGCCATACAGTTTTGAACAGCTCAAACGAGGAAAATTATGTTAATGTAAAGGGTGGGCCATACGTTTCCATACATGGGTGTGAGGATAGTGGACCTTGGTTTTTGTTAGTTGTGTTATGGGTTTTGGTCTGTTTGAATTGTCCCTCAGTCTTATCAGTTTCAGACTTGTCATGATTCAAAGGAGTTTTATTTCAGTTAATGAGCTTCAGTCTATTTAAATGTCTGACTTTCAGTACTTTCTTGTCATGTCATCTGTTCTATTGAGTTATAAGTTTTTGTTTCACCATGGGGTTTTTGTCATGTTTTGGTTAATTTATTAAATGTTTAATTTCCCATCTTTAAGTTTGGTCTCCCGCATTTTGCGTCCACCACCACTATTCCTGACAATATGAGAATGTATATATTTTTTTATTTATCAGAAAAGCATAACTTCACGTGTACGAATTCTTGTTCATCAACAGTGGAACCACATATCAATATGTGTATAACAATAATCAAATAGAGCACATTATATAAATAAAAACTTGTTCAATAAAGAATGTTTATGTTTCCTATGTATGGAAACTTATGGCCCACCTTGTATATGTCTACGTATGCATCAGAACGGAGCATTGGGTGTGATGTAACCTATTAGAAAACGCCTTACCTCCAGCTCTAGCAAAATGAAGCCATTCACTCACCATTTTTCCGTGATACCTGCACCACCGTTTGGAGCCAGTCAACACCGATTGGTCCGAATCGTCTGAGTTAACTTTCTATGGCAACTACTGTTGCTATCATAGACATACATCATCACTGGACAAAGCAGGGTGTGACGTTACCCATAAAAAAATGCAGAATCTTGCAAAATGAAGTCAAATCTGTCGCCATTTTTCTGCATTATGGGCGCCGTCCTTTGGAGCCAGGTGACAGTGATTGGTCTGAGTCGTTCTCAGTCAACGTTTCTGTGGCAACTACTGTCATCAATCAGGAGTGAGCTTGTTGGAAGTCCACATCCCTTCCACTGAAGACAGAATCTGTCAATCAAATACTTGAGGTGTGGCCATCGGACACCACATGCTTTCACTGAGGCATCTGATTGGTCAGTTTATAACTAGAATAACTTGCGATAAAAAAAAAAAAATAATGAAAAAAAATAGGATTAGCAAGAAGATGTTAAAAAAAGATCTGGTTATTCTGACTAATATAATGACAGAATAACAGAATGTATTTCTCTTTAGAAGTTTGTGGGATCTTGTCTTATTGGAATCATCAGGTTCTTACTATTTGGAACGCAAGAGGGTTGGACTCACTCAGTCCAGTTCTCTTAAACAGTCAATGGTTACAACCAGTTACAACTGAGAGCTTTTTCAAGCGGCGGGTTCTCATCTACTCCTGATCCAACACAATTTGAATAAAGAAATACTCAGAAACAGAGTTTTAATCTTAAATTCTGTTATATATGTCCTCCATTATGAGAGAAATGCTACAAGAACCTGTTAAAAACATGATTTTCATTGAAGCGTGTCTTCAAAGAGATGAAAAAGCTTTTGTAAAAAAAACAGGAAACTTTTTTTTAAAAATATGGTCCAAAAAGATCAATAGTAATAATAATAATAATAATAACATGCAACACTAGTTTTAAGTTTGTTTCTGAAATACAAAAGCTGTTGGGGAACCATCTGACCTCATGAAGAAGCTGGTTTCATCTCACAGCAGCTTAACCCTGTTGTGGTCGGATTCTGGCTTCTACCAGCTGATTGCTTCCTGCACATCTCAGAGAGAGCTCTGCTGGGTTTTTGGTATTTAATCACCATTAAGTGATTAATAATGTGGGAGTAACGTCATAATTAATTCTATATTTAACCGGACTGGAAAAGCGGAATTATGGTCCTCCTGGTTCTGATCAAAAGTTCTGAATGAGCTGCAACTTTAACAATCATCATTGGAAGAGCATGCAGAAGACTTTTGGAGTAAACCAAGCTGCAGGAAACTTCTCCAGTTTATTACAAAATATTATTTATTATATATATAATTGATGTAGTTGTAGCTTTAATGTGAGCACTACAACCCAAGTAATTCTTGGATTTCTATCTTGGCCTTTATTCCTCTTAACTTATCTTTACTCTTTCCTTCTTATTTCCAAAAATAACAACTTATCTCGTCATTGTTTACCTGGAGGAAAATTGACTACAACTCGTGTTTTACAAGAGCCAATCAGCACACTTTAAAAAAAAAAAGTGTCTGAAAAATATTTAAAACACAATGGATTGCCTCTTTTTATGTGACCACGGGAATTTTCCACAGCTCTAAAGCACCAAGTTATTTCCGATGCGGGACATTCTGAGTCTAAAGCTGCAGATGGAACAGTGTAAGCTACTTTTGTGGATCATGGGTCAGTGGTTCTCCCAGGAGATCCTGAGAGAACAGCAGCATGAGTTCATTATTTCCAGCTGGCACCATGACCAGAGTTTTTAGTCAGCACACACAGGCTCAGGCAGAGTAATCTGATGTTTGATTTTTATTACAGTCACCATACAGCATCAGACTCATCATATTTTCAATCGGAAATAGTTTGTAGTGATACATCATTCAAAAGAATACTAATAAAGTTTTATGGAGAATGGAAAGGTATCAAACAGGAAGACGTAGGTTCTTTAAAGACATTTTTTTTTATTTTGTTACTTGTTTAAGCAAATACAATGCTGGGAGATCTGGGAACGAGTCACATGTGTGCCGTCGAGATATAAAAAGTGCAAAACCACACTGTTCCTCCTTCTAAAAACAGTTTTAAATAAAGATGAAGAGTATCCCACGCCACACAGGACAAGGTCTGACCCAGCATGGCTCAAAGACAGTTCTCACACAGCACCAAGTGAAGGAACTGAAGCAGGCTAACATCAAGTTAGTACAAAATACAGTACAGCTACAGAGAGACGGGGCCGCCCGGCAACAGCGCTCAGGAACCTCTGGTCAGTAAAGCCTTTATGAAAGCAGCTCAAGTAAATACAAATATGTCACGCCGGCAGCTCCTCCGTCAAAGGGTTAGCTTGTACTACAGTTAATAACAGCGAATAAATGCTAAAGCGAAGGAGGATTCTCTTTTAGCTTCACACTTTCCTAATAACAATAAAGCTATGAGTCAAAAGATGTTGCAAAACAAGTTAAGTAATCATGTTGCGTAAATGATGGGTGAAGCTAAACAAAAGGTATAGCGTTTGGACTATCCTACACATTGGGAAACAGACATTAAGCAATCAGACACACTTTACTGTCTGTGTATGGGGAGTAAAGAAACATTTGGAAAAATCAGCCAAATCTGAAATGTGCATTGGCTGAGCTTGGCAATGCTGCAGAGAACATATGTGTTGGCCAGAGCCGCGGTGTCCGCCGTACACCGCGCAGGCCTAAAAATAGCAGCAGAGAAAACGGGGAGCCAGAAGAGGTGCAGAGACTGGCCAAGTGTGGACCATGCCGTCCTCCTCAAGTGGAGGCGATAACCTCTGTGCACCTGGGCCAAACGGGGACGAAGAGCAAGAGAAGTCCTTATTACAACAACACAATTATGTGCCCGAACACTCGCATACTAGCACACACATACTAATCTAAAGTTGATTAATACAACATGACTTAAGGCACTGTCAGTATGTCACATCAGATCTTGTACAAAATTCCTGGTCGGTGGGCTTGCATGACAATGGACACTAAAGTCAAGTAAAGTAAAACAGACATCTACTGTCTAAGGGGCTTGGTTTGAATATAAATGTACATTCTAGATCATGCAGTAGCACCATGGTTTCTTGAGGTCTACGGATCTCAAGGTTTCCTTTACTTCCTCCTCCCACAGTATTTGCCCTGGCACCCTGCAAGCAAACAGCAAACACACTTTCATCTCAAAGAACACACTGGCAGCAGGGTGGTGACACTTCACACACTGTGATTTATCCAGGATTCTTTTCTGACTAAAGCTTGCAGTAATTTATGAAAAGGAGAAGAAATGTTAAGACGTTTACCTCTGTAGACGCCTCCACCTCCTCCTCCTCCTCCTCCTCCTCCTGCACCACCAAGAAAGCCCTGCAGTGGGGCGTACTTTGCTGCTTTGGCTGCAAATCCGCAAAAAGATGAAGCATCTTTTAGAATGGGTGGGGAATGCATATGCTTTCATGTACAGTTCTCTCTACAAAAGGGGTCTGCAACCTTTAACATTAAAAGATCCAGCTTTTTAATTACTAAAACCAGTGAGAGCTGCACAGTCTCAATACACAATATTAATATTTTTAAGGCTATTTAAGTCATGTAAATGTATCTTAAAAATATTTACAATAACTG
>NC_050524.1:18007162-18008198 GCF_002922805.2 Oryzias melastigma | reverse complement strand
TTAATATTTTCAAGGCAATTTAAGTCATGTACATGTAGCTTAAAAATATTTACAATAACGGAATTATAACAGATTTTTGTGTTTAACTTCTTTCACTTTTGACAGCAACACTAGCTAGTTCCTTTCAAAATAAAATACATCCTGTGTAAGATAAAATCCCATTACCAGCTATTTTCATAGAGAGAATCTCTCAAACAGCATCTGGCCAGGCAGATAGTTAAAGATAAAGAGAATAAAATATAAACATGTTCGATTAAAAAAAAAAAGGTTTCTATCAAATTTCTGTGGCGAGTTATGGTTATTTAAAGAAATAGCTGCAATACACAATTTCACCACTAGGGGAAACAAAGGAAAAGAAAGACTGGCATAACAAGAGATCAAGAAATAATCTGCATTTTTTTTTTTTTTGCAAGCGCGTGCCATGTCTGGATAAGATGCAGTTTGGTTCTCTGCCAGCCTCAACGCTGTTAAGTTGCTATAAAAATGATCAGCATATTATACCACAACTAGTGCTGTCACACCAGTCATTGTTTTCCTTTAAAAAGCAGTGAAAAACACATCTTTTTAAAATGGCTTTTCCTTAATTCTGTTTTTATATTCTATGTTTTACTTTGTGTTTTACTCTGCTTTATTCTATGTTTTACTATGAAGTACTTGTGATTTTTATCGTTAAAAGTGCTATAGAAATAAAGATCATTATTTTTATTATTAACTACCAAAATGTCGTAGTCAAAAAAAATTCTACTAATAAATTATTTTGATCATATATCAAACCTTTTACCGTCATTTAATTAACTGAGTTTTAATCAAACCTGCCAGTGTGAGCATGTGTATAAGTTTAGTTGATGGATTTCTGTTAAACTGTCCTCATCATGTCAACTCTTAATTTACAAGTTAACAACTGGTTCCCCATCATTTTTTATTGTCTTGAATTTTGCTAAAAATATTTTCTAACAAAAGCACCTGATGAGGCAAGTTCTTTGAGTATTTAAAAAAGGATCAAGATCAGATCTTAAGTCCTCAGTGTAAAACCAAA
>NC_050524.1:17987903-18007100 GCF_002922805.2 Oryzias melastigma | reverse complement strand
AGTCAATGAAATGACCTGAGAAGTGAACCAAACAGCAGAAACAGCTTGAAATAGAGAAAAAAGAAGATGAAGAAACAGATTAAATGACTGAACTAATGCAGAAAGGAATGGGCGTATAAACATAAATTTAAGACAAAAGAAAGGCACAATAGGACCTCAAAGTCCTCCATCATGCTCACTTACATGATTTTTTCATCTAAACATTGATTGAAATAGTTTTTTTCAAGCCCATCTTTTGTAAAGAAAGTTACAACTGATGAGATTTACAAAATGTAGACGAGATGATATTATTTACATCCCATTTTAACCCAAAACATTCGGCTACGTGCAAAACAGAAATATAATTCTTCATTTATGCACAATGCAAATCCCTCTGCATCTTATCAGATGACCATCCTGATACCAGAACTTCTATCTAAAGAATGTGCTGTAGAAAGATTTCTTATTTAGGTACCATTAGATAATTCTCACCTAAATTATCTTCTGTCAAAAAAACAAAAGTAAGCATCACTACTGGTGTGCATCCGCTGAGTCAAACACACACACCTCTTTTTCAAATCAAATGCAAATGATCTGCTGTGCTGTTGTTTTCTGCTGAATTCTGCAGAATTCATGAGCAAAGGCTAATCGGGCTCCTGCTCACTGAAACAAAACACGACATGCTGGTTTTCCAAATGTGCGTAAAGATGTGATGCTTTGAATATTTGATATGTGCCACGGAGTCAGTGGGGCTGGCACATGTCCACCCGACGACAACATAAAAAAAAAGGAAATGAGTAGCTGTAGCAGACTAATGCTAGATTCACCCACTGTGTGTCTGTCAGAGCTTGATGCTCGTGGTCTGGGCAGGGAGTGGTCAGATACAACTGCAGACATTAGGACAGATCACCTAAATCCTTCTGGTCTCAGAATGCCTAAACAAATTTCACTCACTTAAATCTGCTTTAATTGAAATGGACAAAAACTAAATTCAAAGGCAATTCTGATAGTAAAGGATTATACTTTTAAAGTCGAAACACATTGTACGTGAAACAAAATAATTTTAAAAATGGTACATTTATTTAGAAAAAAACTAAGACTTAGTTTTACAAAAGTGGCAAAAAAACGGATTATTTTCATAAAGGAATCAGCATAAAATAAAGTAAATAGAAAAATCAAAAATTGTCAAATTTAGGGGTGTGTATTAACAAGAGTCTGGCGATACGATACATATCGCACGATACGATACATATCGCTATGTATCTCAAGACTGTATCAGAACAAATTTTCACTTTTTTTAAAGAGTTCGACTCAGAAAAAAAATCTACCTGAATGTTAATATGTTTAATAAAGTTAATTTTATGTAATGATCACAACATTAAGCACTGAAACTGTATCTCATATACAAGTAACTTTTGGTAAATTAAAAAACATTTGTTTTTAAAGGGAACAGTCAATATTTTCTGATTTCCACAACTAAATATTTGTCAGTATAAGAAAAAAAGTAGAATAAATGCGTCTTAATCTGTAAGGTTCTAAGAGTATGATTGAGGAAGTAAAATGTTGTTTATTTCCAAAATTGCTAAATGTAGCTTTTGAACGGTTCAGCCTCAAAAATAAGGAATAATAAAAAAAATTAAAATGAAAAGATTAAAATAAAAAATAAAAATAAAAAAAATCATTTCCAGAAACATTTCAGAGTGGTGACCGGATGAAGGACAGTGCTTGAATGTGGCTAAGTGAACACCGGGAAGGACGCTCATAAATAATAAGCATTTCAAATCGATACAATATCGCCAAGCAAATTATCGCAATACTTCGCCAAATCAATGTTTCCCTACACCCCTAGAAAAATGACCCATTTAACAGCCTTTTTTTTAAATTGTTTTTTAAAACGGGTAATCAAAAAGCCAAAAAAAGTTTGACACTTTGCTTAGACTTTGAAGGTCAAAAATGTTTCAAATTGTTTTCATAGCTTTTCATACATACTGTAGAGTAAAGGTGGAATTCTTGAAAAATGACGTCCAATCCTTTTGCAGAAAGGTTTTTGTAAATAAAAAAAGCTCAAACTGTCAAAAACAATCCCTGCACATTGTTTAAAGGAGAGTATAAGGAGTTGAAAATTCTCACTAGGCACCAATATATTTTTGACACTTAATTTGCCAAAAGTGTAGAAAGCACACAGAAACACGCTCGTACAGTCTTCCCTTTTGTCTGTTTTTTTGAAGATCTTTTGCCATTTTCTGAGCTGTCTCCTCAGATTCGTGGCCCACCAACAACAAGCAAATACAATAACCCGTGTTACATGTTTTGGGGAGAAAACAAACTCCTTCTAAAACGTTTCTCAATCTCTCTGACGCAAAAGGCATATTTGAGAAAGTCTGTGACGACAAATGAAACGTGTCTCGACTTGATGTGCACGCAGGAGGAAACTCGTACCTTGATAGAACTGCTGGGGATATTCTCTTCCATAACCAGGACCCACTCCTGGATGTTCATAAAAACAATTAAATTAGGGTGAATAACATGACAGAGACAGTTTTCACAGTTGATGAATTCATACAATCTTTTAGATTTTTCTCCTGCTGTTGGGTTTGGATCAGATTAACCCGTCTCTTGTCTGATGGGATTGGGATTAGGGTCATTTCAGTGTCTATAGAGAGGTGAGAGGAAGCTGTGGAGCCAGGAGTTACAGAGCCACAGCATGTTTTGGGTTTGATTGTTACTGTATATAAAGGTAATAAAAAGCACAAAGTATTTGATGATTAACAAATAAAAGAATAAAGCAGCACACTCACCAGGCTGGTACACACCTCCCAAATTCCCATAGCCTGTTTGAACATAAAAACAAGGAATTAATTAAGGGAAAATTCTGGGCTGTGATTTAGATTAAGTTTTTAAATTATTATAATCATCAAATTATAAACTTTGCACCAGCTTAGTGGTCCTGTGGTAGAGTGTCCACTCTGAGACTGAAAGGTACGGAGTTCAAATAATCTCAAAGTCATACAAAACTTTAAAAATCTCCCTCTTTTTTGACTCTCAGCATTAAGAGGTTGGATTGGGGGTTAAACCACCAAAAGAGTGCAGTTGTGTCTGCAGCTCACCCCTCCCCTGTTGATGGGGGAGGGGTGCAGAGAACAAATTTCACACAATTAATGGGACTTTTAACTTTACTCCTTCAAAAATGTGATATAAGGACTATTCATAATGCTGGTTACTGAGGCCATACTAATATATCCTTTCTTAATTCCAAACTATGATTTTTTAAAAATTGACATTATTTGTATACAGTAAAATTTCTCATAATATTCAGAAACTATTCGCACACAGGAATGGAGATTACTATCTGAGATTATACTTAAAAAAAAACAAAAACAAAACAAAACTGGGTCACATTTGTAGTCTTTGGTAGGACTTTGCCTGAATTTTAACACACAACTTGGGGGCAGACACTCTCGCACAAGGCCACTGAGCTGGTAGCTCACCTTGTAAACTAGCCCAAAAATTATTTGAGGTCTTAAGAGGTTAAATCATTGTTTTATAGTTCCTAACATGTGGTTCAACAAACTCATATAAGCGGTGGGGATGGGTGGGGCGTCTTCATTAACTCCTAACTAACTTAATGTGGTTTTATGGCCAGGATCACTGTATGGTTGTGTTGGTTTGCTCCATTTGGAAGAGAAAAACTGCAGACTGAGATGGATTTCATGGAAGTTTTGGATAAATAACTCAATTTCATCTCCACATTTTTATGTAAGACAGCTATGAGAATATATCTGCTGAAGAAGTTTGACCATTTTTCTCCTTGAAAGCATTTGATATTTTGTCTTTGCAGATAAGATGTTATCAAATGTTCCTCCACATAAATCCAAGTTTTATCTGAATGTTTTGAACATAATAAATAGAATAGTTGCAGAGCACACCTGGAGAAATGAGGATAGAAAACTGGAATTTCATAAATAAAAAATCTGAAATAGTGATAATCGGTTGTGGGAAACATAAAAACAGGAAGGATCGTCCAAATAAAACAGAAAAGGAAATTTCAGAAATGCATTGAGCAACATGAGTCACACTATGGACAGAGTTTTGACTGAAGAGGAAAGATTGTCATGTTTATGGTCTGGTTGACTCTGGTTGAATCCTGGCAGATGTTTATGCTACATATTTCTAATAAATTAATTCATTAAGATTAATAAAGTTCTGCATGTTTGCTGTTACACTACTTTAATTGCTTCCAGCTTTCACACGAGAACATTTGCAGTTAAGGCGTGGACGTATTGTAAGAAAATCGTGCTTCACTTGTATTTATATCGTTATTTTCTGTCTGGTATTAAAGCTTTTACCTGGTTTGGGTGGTTTAGCTCCAACACCACCTCCTAGTTGTCCAACTGTAAAAGGACAGAGAAGCAGAATAATGAAGACAGATACTTCAGTGACTATAAAAGAACTGAGAAATATGAAGCAAAGAGAGTAGAAATGTAAAAAAAGAAAAGGACATTTTCCCTTCAGACAGCAGTAGATGTCTTTCTTCCAGACAGTTTCTCATTCCTGCATCAGAGCATGAATTATACAAGCACTTATCAGCAGAACAGGCAATTTCCTGAGGAGGAAGTGCAATGTGGTCGTCTTCTGACCAACTGTCACTTTGGGCGCTCGGCTGATCGCCTTCCTGTTTGTTTGTTTTTGATGTTTTTTTTGGCACTTCTGGCGTGTTTCTTTTCTTTCATACATACCCTGTCCATAACCGTGTTGGTATGGACCGTATCCTCCTGAATCAGAGAAAAGGAAGATTGTTTGTTGGTCACTGCACCGATTGATAGCTACTCCTAATAGAAAATATATGAAAAAACACGTTTTTTTACTCTTTGAAATGTTGATTACATCATTTTTTAAACTAGTATCCAAAACTTTATATCAAAATTTGAAAAAATAATGTTCATTCACAAAAAAATAAATAAAAAAATACCCGTCAAAGGGATTCCTCCACCTCCCGTCACTGCGAAGAGCAAGATACAAATAAACATAAAGTAGCAGAAATTCTTAAAAAACAATACACACACAAACTATAAAAATATGTAAAATTTAGAATTGGAAACAGGTCAAAACAGTGTAATACTGGAGATGGAGAACATACTTGGAGGTTTTAAAGGCTTTGCTCCGGGCAGTGGTGCAGATCCTGGCCCAGTACCAGTACCTGACCCAAACGGCACTATATAAAAAAATAAAAAAGAAGGAAAACACTGGTTTAAAAGGCACATTCAAAACAAACCAGCCATTATTACATTCATACTTTTAAATATTAAAAAAACCTGCCTCCATAGGGCCCACCGTAGGGATAGCCTCCTGCTCCAACACCTTAAAAAAAGCATTTTTACTTTATTTCTTGTCTCCAATTTCATATTTTATGTACGTACATTGACAAGATTTTTCTAGGATGTCACTAAAACCATTTGTTTATTTGGTATTATACGAATTATCTAAATAAAAAAGAGGAATGGCAATTGTTAAACAGAACACACTAAAAATGAGCTTTATGTACACTGATGTTTAAAGAAACGTGTATTGGCTTTTTTCCCCAAAATAACTGCATGTTTTGTTATTATAAATCAAAATGCTAAAAGGAAAAGGCCAGAGTAGCAAAAATCCCGGCGCACTGTGAACCTGCAGACACACATAACTGATGAGTGCTGAGTCTGTTGGACGGATAATTGGGCAGAGAATCGCCTGATGCAGCTTTTTTTTGGCCGTATACTGGTGGTTTTATTGATCTAACTTGAGCCGTTTAATGTCTACAAAATGTGCTTGTTAAGGTAAACACAGCTTGAGCCTGAACGAGGGATCGTAAAAAAGGTATCTAAAAAAATGTTGAGAATTGAGCGGTTCTTAAACGATGAGGCGTGATGCCGAGCGTATGAATCTTTCAGAGAGCTGCCAGACAGAAACATTGATTCTTTGATCCACACGAGGCAGATTTACAGCTGAGCTGCAAGTGATTCAGCTCTACAGTGGAATCACTGTGTCAATTATTAAAGACAGTTATGAAATTGAACAAAAAGCTTTAAGTTAGATCTGAATATTCAGTGTCATACAAATGTAAAATCAGAAATCAGGTTTAGCAGTGAAAACTTTTACAGGTCTGAGTTATAACTGTGAACTGAGAACTAAAAGCAAAGAAGTAAACAAACAAACAAAAAAACAAAGTTAAAAAATGTAAAAGACTAGCTGTTACAAATGAACATTATTTTATTTGATAACAGTTTTAGACTCAAAGTTTTTTGTAATTCAAATGTGACATTTTCCTTTTTTTGTTAAATATTTAATATTTCTTTCAAATTTAAAATGTGTATTTTTCAATATTTCAACTTTTTAATGTTAGTATTTTTTTTAATCACATTTACAATTTAAGTTTTACATTATTTTTTTCAGGTTTATAATGCATACTTTCAAGCATAAAACAGTTTTCAACTTTCAAGATTAAAATTATTTTTTTAATTTCAATTTTTTTACTGATTTTGATTTTTTTTAAGTTTAAAAATATTTATTTTTAAATTTCAAAAACTTTTTGCAAGTTTAAAATGTACTTTTCTTAAATTTACCATTTTGTAGTTTACGCTTTAAATTAATTACTTTTGAAATATGTTTGTAATGCATTTTCAAGCTTAAAACAGATTTCAAATTTTCAAGGGTAAATGTTTTCTTTTCATTTTTAAAAATATTTTGAACTTTTTAAATAAGTTTAAAATAATTTTTTTCCAAAATTTCAATTTTTTCCATCCATCCATCCATCTTCTTGACTGCTTCTTCCCTTTCGGGGTTGCGGGGTGCCGGAGCCTAACCCGGCTGCTGATGGGCGAAGGCGGGGTACACCCTGGACAGGTCGCCAGTCTGTCGCAGGGCCTCAATCACACACCCATTCACTCTCACAATCACACCTAGGGGCAATTTAGAGTCACCAATGAACCTATGAAGCATGTTTTTGGACGGTGGGAGGAAGCCGGAGTCCCCGGTGAAAACCCACGCATGCACGGGGAGAACATGCGAACTCCACACAGAAAGGTCCCAGCCGGGATTCGAACCGGGGCCTTCTCGCTGTGAGGCAAGAGCGCTAACCACTGCGCAACTGTGCAGCCCACTGTTTTTCATTAAAATAAAATAATAAAATACATGTACATATTAATTTAAATTTTTATTTACTTTTTTTATTTCAGATTTTCACTTTAAGTGGATCCTAATTTGACCCCACAGTGTCAGAGTGAAAGAACTCTAATGAATAGTTGATGAGTGGAAGTCTAACAGAAGAGGAATAAAACAAAGGACACTACACCCAAAAACAACGACATATGGGTAAATAACACTCATAAACTCAAGTTTACCTGGTAGGAATGGTTTAGGGGCTTTTCCACCGACACCTGAGAACAGCAAAGTGATAATGTCAGCATCACCAATCTGCAGCAATGGCAGGACGAGTTGAGGAAAGAGAGCTGGGATGTTTGTCTTTGTCTCCATCGTGTGGCATAATGAATGAAACACAGTTTAAAAAAACAAAAGTTTTGGAAACGAAAATGTTCAAACCACCAATTAATTAAAAACAGAAAAATTATTATAAAAAGAGACAATGATTCTATGGAAAAAAAGGATTCAAAATGCCTTATAATTACTGATACATTGAATGCAGGAGCTACAATAGTTTTTTTTTTATAAAACCTTAGAAAATATTCTATGCATGTATTTTCTGTTGGACATGACTGGGGGTTTGGAATCAATATTAAAGCACAGTCAGATTTCTCTCCTTTACTCTCATCCAGTCACTTCTCGTGAGACTTAACTAATTTAAAGACAATTTCTGAACTGTTCTCAACCACAACACCCCCATAGAATCAAAGTAAAATATACATCACTAGAATGCATGTATCTGATTTCAGATTATTGAGCAATCAATGAAAATAGAAAAAGTTTTTTTCCCTAAAAAAACAGTGTGATGTCATTTCCAGGAAAGCCTGCTCACACTTACCAGTCTGTCCTTGTCCTGTTCCAACAAAAACACAAACAGTGTTCACATTTCAGAGTCAAAAATAATCAAGAATAGTTGAGAAAAAGGTTTTATCTAAACTTTTTTACAATATAAATTCTAAATTTGGCAAAATCATATGCACAAGAAGCATAAAACAGGTTTGATCACCAGAGGGCGCTGGAAGTCCTCCTCCACCTGTACAGCAGAAATACACAATAAAAGACTGTACAAAGGCTTCACTGAGAACACAAATACATTGATCTATTTGATCTAACTCTACATCAGAATATTGACATATTTACCGACACTTGTAGCTGCTGTGAATAAAGAAAAATAACAACAACATCAGCATTTATCATCAAAAATAAAATCTAGCAGAACCAAATAGATTTCAGCAGCATTGCATTGAATGAACGACTCACCACTAGGTTGTATAATTCCACCAGAAACTGCTATTTAAAAAAACAAAATAACAAATCAGAATTAGATGAGAACATAGTCTAGATCTGAAGTAAAAACTTGCTTTTTTTTCTTAAACTTACCACCTTTTTGTTTAACACAACCCCCATAGGAAGACAGAAAAGAAAAAAAGAATAAAGAAATAAATCAGTGAGACAAGCTTTCATTCAGCTTTATCTTGATGGATTATTAGCACTGATGGGATTTTGATTTTGTGAAAATAATCAATTTTTGTTGTTTTATGACAAAATTTTAGAAAAAACAGCATAAATTGAAAATAGGATACAGAAATATAAGACATAAAGCAGACACACAAAACCTGTACAAAACCATGAAACTGTTTTATCTAGCCATAACTGTGCATGAAATCAGCACTAGATGATTACTGTGAAAAAACACCAAAATACTAGAAAAAACATCAATTAAATTTACATTAAATTATAAGAAGTAATTGAATGGATAAAAATCGGTATAAGACTGTAAGCCATGTGACTTCATAGATAAAAAAATGAAAATAAAAGTCTGGCAGCATCTCTTTAGTTCTTTGCGGAGCGACTTGATGGAAGATTCTTAATGACTGAGACACTAGATAGTACTATTTTAAAAAGATGAGACACAATATTGGTTAGTAAATTAAATAAAAACATGCATGCTTATAATAAACGTCAACATTTTCAAGCAGTATTTGAGAAAGTCGTGACCTTTTATGGAACGAATATTAAAGTGTTGATCTTGTGCACAGTTTTTTCATTAGTTATTTTTAAGTAAGATCTGTGAGGAATTTATTTTATTATATTCCAAAAGTGTGATTGTGCTAAAAATTTTAATATGAAATATAAATGTCAAGCATAGACGCTTTGATTGAAGTGTCACTTTAAGGCTACGGTCGCATATCCCAAAATGCCACAGTTTTTCAGCAAATTCGGCAGGTGGCTGCGCTGGAGCATTTATAACCAGGAGGTGGCAGTCGCTTTTTTACATGCTGCATGGAAAGGATTTAAGAAAAAATACTGATATTTTATTCTCTAAAAGTCAAGCGGGGATGATGTCATTATGAAATCAGGCGTCAGCAGCTCTGATTGGACGATGTGTAAATGTCTGGCTGGTAGCTCAGGGGTATTTAGAACATGATCCATTCTGCATGAATGACGGCCGCCTGACTGCCACCAACTACATTCATGGCCAACCCAACCATTTTCAAAAATCTTGAAGGTTCTGCCCCTGCCCCCCCATTGCATGACGGCAGTTGTATTTGTGACCATAGCGTGAGGAAGGAGTCTGATATGCACACACAAATTGGTATTCACGTACAAATCTGATGTGAGACTCTTTTCAAATCGCCACGATTGGTGTGTATTTGATGCGTTTGAATGCTGCTAGAATGCTGGGTCATCAGAGTTTTCTGATCAGTCACTTTGAGCTTAGATTGTGAATATTATCTGGTGAAAACTTCACATTTTCCAACTTTCTTATATAAATATTGCCGGATAATTAATACAAAAAAGTCTAAATACACATTTTTAAAATACCCTTCCCTTTTCCAGAACTGATTGCTCAAAAATCCCACACAAATCAGATGAGACTCTTTTCTCTCCATAGAAGAGGGCAATAAACAACCTTCTCAAATACTGATGAGAATGAACAGCTCAAACGTAAGTTGCGCTTTTTTTCTTTTTTTTTTTTTTTTGCTGGTTTGCAAGCGGCATTTCTTACTGTGCTGTGTGAGCTCTTGGGCCTTGCTAAGGGGAGCAAGAGGCGTAGGTCCTGCCAAAAAGACAACAGTTTCCAGTGTGATCCGGTGAGCTTTCAGCAGAAGCAGAGAAAAGGCCACAGCAAGGCAGAGTTCTGTGATGGAGCTTAAAGCTACCACGGCAGGAGCCTGTAAGCTGGACATGCTCAGTAGCTAAGGCTCTTACAATGTTGAGGGCAAAAGAGAACGCTGCAAGCAGTTGTTACTGAGGCGTCAGTGGTGGAGGTTTGTGATTTTACATTACCTGGTTTGGGAGTTCCATCAGGACTGACATCCTTTGCTGCAAAATAAGTAAATATATTTTAAGAAATGCCCATCGTAAAAAAAAAAAAAAAAAAAAGGTGCTGATAAAAATAATAAATTCAAAGCTTTACTTGGTTTGGACGGCAAACCGCCTGGAACGAGAGATCCATTTTGAACATCCCCCACTCCGGTTTCTGGAGTCGCTCCTGGCACAAGAATGCCTCCTAAAAGATATGTAGTGATAAGGTATGATGTTAGCTGCATTGTACCCCCATTTTTATTTTCCATTGTTTTACAAGAATTTATCTTTTAAATCTCTTGACTTCAGACTAATATACTCAGAAAGGGATAATGCCCGATGAGGTGCGCACTATCGGAAGTTAATGGACGAGGTGGAAGCTTGAACACAAAATCTCCATGAAGTCCATTCATTTTTTATAATGCACACCTGGAAGGGAATTATACCACTTATACCATGGTGACTTAGGGAGGAAATAAGTATTTAATCAATTTTTAGTACTTTAATCTTGTTATTTTTTTTTAGGTTTAACCCACTTTTTTCACCAAAAGCAAACTATTTTGATCCGTTGCACGAAGCGTTGTCACGGTAACAGCTACAGAGCCCACACAGGACTGCAACTGCAGCAGCTAAACATCATGATAAATTAAATGGTTCATCTGCTCAGTTGCTATGATTGCCAACTGGCGTTTAGGTCAGTGCAAGGACCAGAACTTCTTCTTTTCCTGCAGCCAATCAGAATCAAGCATTCACCGGGACCGTAGTTTAGTTAGGATTTATTTAAGTTGATCTCATGTATAGTTTGAATCATTACTTGGCATGTGAAGACCAAAAACAGCAAAAAAAGTAGAAGCCAATTAAAATAAAGTGTTGCGACTGTCTCCTCTGGAAACTTATTGTTAAAGTGCTACACACACGTATAGATAAAATTACTCACCATGTTTTGGTGGTTTTACACCACCAGGATATGCTGTAAAAATAATAATAACGACATGCAGTGAATCCAGAGCCTCTGCTTTTATTTTACAGATGTGCAGGAATCTGTACCTTGACCAGGAACAAATCCTGGTCCCACTCCTGCAGAAACAAAAGTACAGTTTAATAGATTTTTACATTCTTTTACATTTACATAGATGTCTTATAATTTCTAAAACTATGTCTTCCATCACAATTTAAAGTGCAGAACAAACAGCAACGTTGTGCCATCAGTATGTTGTTTTTTTATATTTACCGTATTTAGCGGCTTTTGCCCCTGTAGGGTACTGACCAGCTCCTGGCACAAAAGGCCCTCGTCCTGCTCCTCCACCGGTCAACATTCCTCCAAATCCTAAACCGGTTCCAGCTCCTCCTTGTTTGGGAGATGGTTAGATCAATAACTTAGAATCAAAGTTATTTAAGAGGGGGAAACTTAAGTCATGTTTTAAATGACACTGGCTACAACAGAACATGTATAATTTAAATGAGTGTATGGGTTTGTGTTATCTGAAACTCATCACATTGTCTGGAGTTTGATCCCAAGTATCTACTCTATATCTTCTCAAACAGAGTAATATATGTAACAATGTGAAAAAATGAAGACATCTCACCATATTTTGGGGGTTTGATCCCAGCTCCTCCTCCTCCATAAGCTGCAGCACAGACACATCATTTCCATTTTAGACAGAGCCCAGCCCTGCAGTATGTTTCTGCTCATTGGAAATACCAACCACCATATCCAGGTAGTATCTGTCCTGTTCCCCTCTGCAGTCCATCCAGGCCTTGTTGTGGAGCTCCTAGTGATCCAAACAGTACATAGATTATTCAGTTTTATTTTTTTAAACTAAATAAAGTATACCAATAATAGCTCTTAAAGAACAATGATCGATTATGTATGTACACATTGTATGAGGTGAAAATTTTCTCACCATATTTAGGAGGCTTGACACCAGATGCTAACGCTGGAATGTAAAAAAATGGACATACAGTGTTAGAAATGCACTCATTTGTCGCTGCAGTGAATCACAATTGCTCTTACATCCATATCCCGGGAATAACTGAGATCCAGGGTATGCCCCTCCTGGGTAAGTCCCGCCTCCTGCACCGCCTTGACCTTTTTAAAAGACACACATCAAGAACTCATCAAACTTTTCTCAAAATATGACTTTTTGGATTAATTTTGCCCCACAGTTACCATATTTAGCAGCTTTGGCAGCAGCAGCAGCAGCAGCGGCGGCGGCGGCAGGATTGTATACTCCACCTGCTCCGCCCCCAGCTCCTGTTTGGCCCCCGATACCTGTAGAGATTCTGCAAGTTTTTCTGTCCATAATAATATTTTTTGGGCTGTTAATCATTTATAACAGTGTTTGCCCTTAAGCTTTTTGGGGGATTTTAGTAAGAAATTATTTTCTTAAGTACTCAAACATAATGAAAAAACAAGTATTTTCCTTCCACAAGTTCTGCATACTCAAGTATGTATTAGTACTGTAATACAATAGAATATGATGTATCCTATTGGTTAAAATATGGAAGATTAAAACAAAATTGTGTTGTTTGCTCACTTTGTATCTGTTATATTGCTTGAACCGTTACCGTATTCTGCTTCGCTTTACTGCAAAAACGTGCAATGATCCGTTCATGATCTGCAGACTTCTAGACTTTTATCCAGAATAATACACTTAAAATATAGAGCACGGATCATAATAAAAGTAAATTTAATTTCTGATACGTTTGGGAGACAACAACGCGATCAAGCCGGATTTGCGATCATGCAATCGGATAGGTACATCTCAGTTTACATGACACCATGCTCCTAAATTCCCAAGGTAACAAGTGTTTGTTACTTGTACAAAATTACAATGATGCATTCATGGTGTTGTATTAGCTTAGACTTTTTCACTAGCAAACATTGGGGTGTAACCATTTTACTGGAATATTGTTTTAACATGTTAAAATGAGAATAAAAAATACAAACTTAATGGTTTAAGTAGAATGCTAAAGCTTATTTTATTTTACTGTTACAAATTCATATATAAAATATAACCAGCTTTAGCATTCTTTAATAAAATTCATTAAATTTGTTACATTTGAGGGCTGCACGGTGGCGCAAGTGGTTAGCGCTCTCGCCTCACAGCGAGAAGGCCCCGGTTCGAATCCCGGCTGGGACCTTTCTGTGTGGAGTTTGCATGTTCTCCCCGTGCATGCGTGGGTTTTCACCGGGGACTCCGGCTTCCTCCCACCATCCAAAAACATGCTTCATAGGTTAATTGGCGACTCTGAATTGCCCCTAGGTGTGGATGTGAGAGTGGATGTGTGAGTGATTGCAGCCCTGCGACAGACTGGCGACCTGTCCAGGGTGAACCCCGCCTTCGCCCTTCAGTAGCCGGGATAGGCTCCGGCACCCCCGCGACCCCGAAAGGGAAGCAGCGGTCAAGAAGATGGATGGATGGATGTTACATTTGACCCGTTTGATTACATCACAGCTCAGTGAACAAGTATGGAAATCAGATCTACTCTAATGTAAAACTCTTTCACATTGCATTTCTAGAAAAAAGCTTGATCATTCCTTCAGGTTTCCAAAAAAAAAAAAGTCAAGTTTTTCTTAAAGAATACATTGGAAAAGAAAAGATTTTACCATATTTTGCAGCTTTAGAACCAGGAGAATATCCACCGCCTCCTCCTAACGTTCCAGGTCCTCCTGGCACAAGCTGCCCTCCCGTTCCGAGTTGCCCTCCAAATCCCGGTACACCTTCACCGATGAGTAATAGAAAAGGGGAGACAAAATATTTTTTCAGTGATCACCACGATGAACAATAATAACCTTTCAAATGCTGAAATTCATGTTTATGTTAATAATGACACTTATAGTTAACAGAACTCAAATTAGAGTTAATCTAAAGTTTGGTGAAAATGCCACCTAGATACTGTATTTATCTATGGTCTTTTCAATTGAATCTCATAAGGGAGCAATAGCAATTACAGCAAAAGATAAGGGATGGAGAGGTGGATAGGCAATGTACCATATTTAGCAGCTTTGGAGGCAGGAGAATAGCCACCACCTCCACCAATTCCTCCAGATCCTCCTGGTACAAGTTGTCCTCCTGGTACAAGTTGTCCTCCTGGTACAAGTTGTCCTCCTGGTCCCAAGTGACCTCCCGTTCCAGTTAAACCTTCACAAATAGGGACATTTAAGGGAAGACAGAATATTGCTTTATTGCTTTCTTAAGTGTTATGAGGAGAGATAATCTCTCAAGTATCACCTCTATGCTGATGACACTATCATGGACCGCTAATCCTATTAATTACCTCCAATTACATTGATTGGAAGAGTTTAAAGTAGAGATGTAATTTCTCCACACCCGTAGAAACAAACTGAGATGGCTTAATTTTCTGGTGAAAATTCCAGATATTTATCCACTGAGGTTTCAATGCATGTCCAACCAGGAGGAGGTTTCGCATTAGAACAACAAATAAGTCAAACACGCATAAGAGAATAGATAGGTGAATGGATTGATGATGATAAATGCAAACAGTACGTCTAGACAATGTACCATATTTAGCAGCTTTGGAAGCAGGAGAATATCCACCACCACCTCCACCCACTGATCCAGGTCCTCCTGGTACAATTTGTCCTCCTGTTCCAACTTGTCCTCCTGTTCCTGGTAAACCTTCACACACGGTAATAGTTAAAAATGGTGTTTGCACTTCAGCTTTTCTGGACTAACAAACAAACATATTCCTTCCACGAGTTCTTCATGCACAAGTATGTATTAGTACTATAATAAAATAGTATGAATGGATTGATGTACGTAAAGACAATGTACCATATTTGGCAGCTTTAGAAGCAGGAGCATAACCACCACCTCCACCCACTGATCCAGGTCCTGGTACAAGTTGGCCTCCTGGTACAAGTTGACCTCCTGGTACAAGTTGTCCTCCTGGTACAAGTTGTCCTCCTGGTACAAGTTGTCTTCCTGGTACAAGTTGACCTCCTGGTACAAGTTGACCTCCTGGTACAAGTTGGCCTCCTGTTCCTGGTAAACATTAACAATAAATGGGTAATAGTTAAGAAAAGACAAAATTTCGCTTCCTTCAAATTTGTGAGAAACGTGTCTCGTTCATTCAGCTTGTTTTTAAATCAACCTACACCAATGAGAATCCAGCACTGAGTATTTTTGGCAAGCACAAAATACAGGTCCCGAAAGATAATAGATGGCTGGATGGATAGATTAAAACCCTTGTGTTCTCTTATGGGAGCTCCAGATGACCCACCCTTACATTGAGGTGTTAGCCCTTCCATGACAAAGGTGGACAAGGTGGACTTCATGTCTGTCATTGGACACCAGTAAAGTTCGACAATCATTGAAAAAAAAGTTCAGCGGACTGTCTTGTGGGGTCCAGATGACCCCACTTTTAATGTAAACAAGCCTAGGAGAGCAGAAGGGTTATGAAAATTGCTGTCAGTATATCCATGCAGTGTACCATATTTAGCAGCTTTGGAAGAAGGAGCATATCCACCACCTCCCCCTAGTGTTCCTACAGCTCCAGGTCCTCCTGGTACAAGTTGTCCTCCTGGTACAAGTTGACCTCCTGTTCCTGGTATACCTTCAAAAATGGGCAATAGTTAAGTATAGACAAAATAATGCTTTCTTAAAGTTTGTGAGGAACATGTCTGCATGGACTCTCATTCATTCAGGTTCTTTTTTATCAACCTAGACCAATGAGAATCTTTGGGTCAGCACTGAGTATTTTTGGCAAGCACAAAAATCCAGGTCCTGGAAGATAATGGATGGATGGAAGGATGGATGGAAGGATGGAAGGATGGATGGATGGAACATGCAGTCAGTATATCCATATAATGTACCATATTTGGCAGCTTTGGAGGAAGGAGCATATCCACCACCTCCCCCTAGTGTTCCCACTCCTCCAGGTCCTCCTGGTACAAGTTGTCCTGTTCCTGGTAAACCTTTACAAAAGCATAAAAGGTAAAGGGAATGCCAAAAAAGACACTTCTGGAGATTGAGGAGAATCATATTGGTAAAAAATTAGAAAACATAAATATTGTACCATATTTGGCAGCTTTGGAAGCAGGAGAATATCCACCACCAATGCCTACTGTTCCTGGGCCTCCTGGTACAAGCTGTCCTCCTGGTAGAACCTGTCCTCCTGTTCCGAGTTGTCCTCCAGTCCCTGTTATACCTTTGTGTATGCATATAAAAAAAAATGGAACAAACTAATTAATTGTACTTTGCAGGATATTGAGAATTTAAAAGTCAAATATTGCATATAAGAAATACTTATACAGTACCATATTTGGCGGCTTTGGAGGAAGGAGAATATCCACCACCTCCCCCTAGTGTTCCAAGTCCTCCGGTACCAAGTTGACCTCCAGTTCCAAGTTGTCCTCCAGCTCCAAGTTGACCTCCAGTTCCAAGTTGTCCTCCAGCTCCAAGTTGTCCTCCAGTTCCAAGTTGACCTCCAACTCCTGTTATACATTAGTATACAAGTTTTAAAAAGTAGGAGAAAAAACAATTAGCTGTATATGATAAGTTGTAGAGAATTACAAAATAAAAAGAATGCATATGCATAAAATGTACCATATTTGGCAGCTTTTGAAGCAGGAGAATATCCACCACCTCCCCCTAGCGTTCCAAATCCGCCAGTTCCAAGCTGTCCTCCAGTTCCAAGCTGTCCTCCAGTTCCAAGTTGTCCCCCAGTACCAAGTTGCCCCCCAGTTCCAAGTTGTCCCCCAGTACCAAGTTGCCCTCCAGTTCCTGTTAAAAACATCACAAAAATATGTAAATAAGAGACAAGACAAAATGATGCTGTTTTTTACAGTGGGTCACAAAGTATTTAGTCAGCCACCAATTCTGCAAGTTCTCCCACTTAAAAAGATGAGGGAGGTCTTTGATTATCACCATGGTATACCTCAACTATGACAGACAAAATGAGAAAAAAAAATCCAGAAAATCACATTTTCTGATTTTTAGAGAATTTCTTTGCAAATTATGGTGGAAAATACATTTTTGGTCAACTACAAACAAGCAAGATTTCTGGCTCTCAAAGACCTGTAACTTTGTCTTTAAGAGGATTATATGTCCTCCACTCGTTACCTGTATTAATGGCACCTGTTTGAACTCGTTATCTATATAAAAGACACCTGTCCACAACCTCAAACAGTCATACTCCAAACTCCACTATGGCCAAGACCAAAGAGCTGTCTAAGGACACCAGAAACAAAATTGTAGAACTGTACCAGGCTGGGGAAACTGGATCTGGATTAGGTAAGCAGCTTGATGTGAAGACTCAATTGTGGAGAAATTATTAGGAAATGGAAGACATACAACAACACTGATAATCTCCCTCCATCTGGGGCTCCCTACAAGATCTCACCGCGTGGGGTCAAAATGATCACAAGACCAAAAATCCCAGAACCACACGGATCAACCTAGTGAATGACCTTCAGAGAGCTGAAACCAAAGTAACACAGGCTACCATCAGTAACACACTCTGGAACTCAGATCCTGCAGAGTCAGATGAGTACCCCTGCTAAAGCCGGTACATGTGCAGGCCATAGACTGTAAAAATATACAGTCTATGGATGATCCAGAAGAGGATTGCAAGAGTGTCCTATAGTCAGATGAAACCACAATGGAAACATTTCTTCTCTAAAAATGTAGAAATGATTTGAAACTGAAGTAATTCTATTATATAATTCAACATAAATAAGAAAATATGAGAAACACTGCTGCTTGTTTTACCATTGCATTAACCAAGTCAATGTTATTCTTTGCAGTTTCAAAGACTAACAGAAAAAAACAACACAAGTAATTGAATGAACTGCTATAATCTTTAATTAAAGAAGAAATGCAAACCTCCTTACCATACTTGGCTGCCTTGGATCCAGCTCCAAACCCTGCTGAAATTTTAAGACATAAGTAGTTGTAACTTAAGTAGTTTTAACATGTACCTTAAAATAGAATTGGCCCCCGGGTATAAAGAAAGTTGTTTGAATTTGAATTGAATAATTAAAACATATAACTGGAGATTATCACTTATGACTACTTATTTAATGACATTTTAACTCAACAAGACAGTAGCAATGATATATCTGTGAATAAACTGCCTATTATCTGACAACTAGACTTTTTTATTTTCTCTGGTGATGTTTATCAAATAAAAACATTAAATCTCATTGCAAAAATTTTTTTTTTTCAAGAAATTGAGCTTTTTTTTCACCTCCTGGCAACTGCCCAGGATACAGCCCGCCAGTTACTCCACCACCTGCAGTGCCACCTAAATCAGGAAAACAAATGTTTGCTTAGATTTTTTTTCAAATGGACTTTTTTTTTTTAACCAATCAGTATTCTCATCTACCATATTTATCTGCTTTAGACTGTGCAAGTGAAACACCCTAATGGTATGATGTCAAATCACACACTAGTTCCATTCAGCTTTGACCTACCAGCACCTCCTGGAAGACCAGCTCCAACATTACCAAAAGGTCCATAACCTGGAAGGAACATTTTTGTCAGACAGGTCAGTAAATATTAATGGTCAGATGGCATTCAATTGATGCAAAAATCAAAAACTAGAAAATCTGTACCATATGGAAGCTTCGCACCTCCAGGTTTCGCTCCATAGCCCCCTGTGAAACATTGTGAATAGAATAAATATGAATAATAATGAATACTGATAGAAAATTCAACTTAACCATGTCTTGTTGTAGGTATGGTACTTAATTGGAAAGCGATAATG
>NC_050524.1:17863824-17987673 GCF_002922805.2 Oryzias melastigma | reverse complement strand
TTTTTCACCTCCTGGCAACTGCCCAGGATACAGCCCACCAGTTCCTCCACCACCTGCAGTGCCACCTAAATCAGGAAAACAAATGTTTGCTTAGATTTTTTTTCAAATGGACTTTTTTTTTTTTAACCAATCAGTATTGTTATCTACCATATTTATCTGCTTTAGACTGTGCAAGTGAAACACCCTAATGGTATGATGTCAAATCACACACTAGTTCCATTCAGCTTTGACCTACCAGCACCTCCTGGAAGACCAGCTCCAACATTACCAAAAGGTCCATAACCTGGAAGGAACATTTTTGTCAGACAGGTCAGTAAATATTAATGGTTAGATGGCATTCAATTGATGCAAAAATCAAAAATAAGAAAATCTGTACCATATGGAGGCTTCGCACCTCCAGGTTTCGCTCCATAGCCCCCTGTGAAACATTGTGAATAGAATAAATATGAATAAGAATGAATACTGATAGAAAATTCAACTTAACCATGTCTTGTTGTAGGTATGGTACTTAATTGGAGAGCGATAATGACAATATTTTTATTCCAGACATATAGTGAGGAAGTAAGAAGAAGCAAAAGACTGATAAGTTCTCCCATTTCCTATAGACCAATTTTTTTACTACACCCATGGAACCCACTATGTATTATTGTCATGTTCCCTCTCTAATAACAACACTTTCAGTTTCACACATGGAAACATCCAACACACATTGTCATGTAAAGACACTCATTTGCTTCCATTGAAATCTTAATACTCAACACACCCAAGCACATTCCCACAAAGTTCAGATTTATATTCATAAATATTTACGGATATATCACAATTTGTTTATATTTTTGATATGAACTTATCTATCGATAATTATAGTACTGTCTTTGTTCTTAAACTTCTTTATGCTTGGACATTCTTTTTTAACATTGAAGTGTGACTAACCATAACTTTAGCCTATAGCATCACATTGATGGGGTTAGAATTTGGAAAAAGTTAGGAATGGCCTTCTTCATTATTGGTAAAAGGTGAATAGGATATAATTATCTAGTACTTTTCTACCTTGCCTTAAGGTTCAGGGCGCTTTGGTTACAGCCCCACTCACCCATCCAAATACAAGTAAACAAGTTCACACACAAGTTCACACACTGCTGCCTGGAGCCAACCTCAACCACCAGGAACGATGCAGGGTTCAGTGTCTTGCACACGCGGGAGGACAAGACAGGGACTAAACCTGCAATACTTCAATCAGTGCTCTACCTCTGCAGTCAACCAAATGTTGGTGGTTATAATACCAATTTCTGCAATGAAGTTGTTTCATTCTTTGCTATTGATTGGTTTGGGTATTTTAAATAATTCTCTCCCTCAAATTGTTTACTCATAAGTTGAAGAACTGTTTATGTCTACCCACCCTGACCCATATATTCAACAGAGTAAAATCACTTGTTGCAACCAACAAATTCTCCCTCTCAACTTGTCATATATGGATGTATGGTTCTGGCCCCTTCTGGGTCACTTTTTGACGTTTTGGATGTCCCCAACTTGTCGTTTTTTTGACAAATTAAATCAGGGGTCCCCAACCATCGGGCCAAGAACCGGTACCGGTCCGCGTCCTGAGGAGTGAGGACCCCTGATAAGCATATGCATTTTTTCCCTGTCTGTAGCCCGGTACAAAGTTGCTCTTGGACCGGTACCAGTTCGGAGGGAGCCCAAACCATACGTCCATATATGATAAGTTGGGGGGAGAATGTGTTGGTTGTAACTTGCTCAAAATCTTTTGTAAACGAAGACCTCTTTGGTCACCTGATCATTGTGAGGATTAAATAATCAGCCTTTTACCATTCCACTGCTTCACAGCTCTAAGTCTTGGCCTAGCAACTGTTTGTTACTAAATCGGACTCAGATCCCATCCTACCTTGTGCTGAAGGGGATTTCAGTGGGTAGCCATGAAACACTCCTGGCTGCATCTGTCCATGGACTCCTGCAAGACAGGAGCTGCAATGAAAATTCAATCCTGACCAAATCCTGCAGCCATGGATGACATAGAAACTTTCTGTAAAATTATTAATATTTCAAAACTCAAATTTTGACTCATTGTTGCCCCTTCTTAATAGTGCATTAAAAAAACATTTTTTGGCCAATCACTGTCTGAAGGTTATTTCCATGTTTTGTAAATTTACAGGTAAAAAGATAAATTAAGATCACTTTAATATTGTTGTATTTATATGACATAAAAGTAAATTTTTGAGTTTTTTAAGTTTTGCTCCTTTACATTTTATCAGCCTTATAGCTATCTAAGGCTCTTAAGGTCTGTTGTAATATTTGTTGTCCATACAACATATTCGTTTTTACATGAACCATTTCTTAGGTTTATTCTCAGACTGGTATGTGTGTGGGGGTGTGCAATCCTTGCCACCTGAACAAATGAAAAACTCGCCAATGCCCCAGAGCAAAGTACTTAATCTTACTAGATTTGGGATTGAGGTCAGTTCCAGTGGGCACCCCAGGCAAAACTCCACGACCATTAAATCCTGGGGGGGAGGGGGTTGTTCACATGCATCAAACAGTTACATTATACAAAACTTCAAAAATAAACATTATTAGCTCAAGTGGGGAAAGTCTGAGAAACAGCAGTACGTAGTTTTCGTTATGAGTCAAATACCGACCTTGTCCTTGCATTAATCCCCCTTGATAGAGTCCAGGAACACCCACACCTGCCAGAGTCAACCACAAGACAAGAGTGCTTCTCACCCACACTCAGAAATAAACTGTTGGTCCAAAATATCCTAACCATGAATGTAAAAACTGTATTACTTGTATATTTATTGGACAACAATTTGTCTGATAACATTTATTACATGTCTTATTGGTTTCATGACATACACACTACTGTTCAAAAGTTTGGGGTCATCCAGACAATTTAGTGATTTCCATGAAAAATTGCACTTTTTTAAACTAAATGAGTTGTAAAATGAATAGAAATATCATCAATACACTGACAAGATTAGAAATAATGTTTTTTTTTATTTAAAATAATATTTTTTCCCATTAAACTTTGCTTTTGTCAAAGAATCCTCCATTTTGGCAGCAGTAACTTCATCCTCTTGCTCAGTTATGCAATCGGGTCTCCCATTTCTTATTATACTCTGGTTAGGGCCTGTTTGTGCTGTTCTCTAAATAGAGGAGTAAACACTGTTAAGGAAAATCGTCAATTTCTTGGCAATTTCTCTCATGGAATTGCCTTCATTTCCAAAAACAACAATGTGATGCTAGAGGTACTCAACCTACTCAGAGGAAGGTCAGTTTTATAGCTTCTCTAACCATCCAAACTATTTTGAGTTGTGCTTGCATGATTGCACAAGGATTTTCTAATCATCTGTTAGCCTTCTGACACGTTAAGCAAACCCAGTGTACCATTGGAATGCTGAAGTGATAGTTATTGAAAATGGACCTCTAGTTATTTTTGTAGGTAATGCACCAAAAACCAGACATTTGCAGCTAGAATTGTCATGTTGTTAATCATTTACCACAGTAACAATGTGTAGAGTGTATTTCTGATTAGTTTAAATTCATATTTGTTAAAAAAAAATAGTGCTTTTCTTTAAAAATAAGAACATTTCTAAGAGATCACAAACTGTATATTCAGATAGATTTCTACAAATGTTTTTGTTATTAACTCAAAAACTTTCCAAAAAAGTGTAAAAAGTGTAAAACAGGAACAAAAGAAAAAGTCCAACCCTTTCTTAAAATTCTTTGCTATGTATATTCAGTTTTATTGGGCCTGTTATTCAAAATGTATCTAATCGAAGTGACTTGATATTCAATTCAACAAATGGAATATTGAGTATAAATCCATGAAATAATTTTCAAATAAAACACTTATCTTTTGACAGCTTTTATGTTTATTTTCATGTAAAAAAAACACTTTTTTCCATGAATAAACAACATCGATTTAAACCCCCCAAAATTTGAAAATTATGGGATATTTAATTGAATTTTGTTAAACATAAAACATAAATTAAAGTGTGCACCTGTGAGTCTAAAAAAAAATCCTTGACATTTTTATTTAACGGATTTGATACTATAAGTAGCAGTGAAGATGTGTCAAAATAGTGTCAAAGATACAATTTTTTGCCCCAAAAAAGTGAACCGATTTTCAGTCCAGAGCCAGCTGTAGGGTCCCTCAGGCAGCGCACGGACCCGTTAGTGGAAGCATTTCTTTCAGAAGATCTTTGGGGCCCTGTGGGCACAGCTGTAAAAACTGCCTGAACAAACATTTTAAAATTCAGCCCAAATCTGAACTGAAGTTAAGACTTTGTGGTTTACTCAAAAAAGACTTTGATTATTTTTGTAAATAATTAACTTCTCTAAAAATATTTTCAGGCCCACCAAGTGTCTGCCATGTGAAAATTATACTTGTCTCTTGACTTTGTTCAGCTGCTTAAATGCAGCATCCTGTCTGCTTTCAGTCACATGAGGTTATTGTTGAGTCTGTAAAACCTGGCACTTTGGCAGCTTTCTTTCCTCCAGCCCCTCCTACTCCTCCACCTCCTCCTCCTCCTCCTCCTGGAAGGCCTGTCTGAGGAATCACAGGAGCTAAAAAAGACAGAACAGAAATAAAATGGTGAAACTTTACACATTGAAAACATGATGTATACCCGTGGATAAATACAGACTCAAGCTAAATGAATGAAAAACGATTATAACCATGATGTATGCCTCCGATGGACTTAAGCGAGGTTAATGTGTCTCCTTTTTTTTTTATTTTTTTTTTATTTTTTTTTTGAATTGCCTTGCAGAAAGTACTTTGCTTTGGACGCAAATTGGCTTATAGTTACGAAAATGAATTCCAGAGAAGCTGACATGACGCAAGTTTGGACTTTCTTTTCATTACAAAAAAAAAAGAAGCAAAGTCAGAGGGGAAAAAAGTGGAGAGCGTCTCACCAAAAACCTGATTTCGGACCCTGGTTTGTTTTCCAGTACCACAAAGTGCCCAAGTATAATTATTAAACAAAACATATCATTCTGTTACTTTAAAGCTACAACTGAAAAAAACGTTTCCCTGCATTTATTCTCAGACCTCCTGAGAGATGTCACCCGTATGGTTGTGGTAACAAAAGTAAATAGTGAATGAATTATGTATCTTGGACAGGACAATAGTTTCACACATGACTTCAACTGTGGCAATGAGGTAATAAAGTCAATTTTAGTGTTTTTAGAAGAATTCAAGCTTCTGATTTGGGAACAGGGGCTGGAGTAGTAAAATTTCAGTTAAAGTCCCAATGAGGTTTCACTAGGGGCGTGCATTGGCAAGAGTGTGGCGATATGATATGTATCGCGATACACGTGTCATGATACCTATCCCGATATATCCCAAGACAGTACCAGACAATCGTTCACTATTAATTATGACTTAAGAATTATCTAAATATTAAAAACATTTTCCACAGAAGTATAATTGTAAATACGTGTTATTTAAGGATTAGAACATCAAGCTCTTCAACCGTCTCATAAACAAGTTGCTTTTATCCAAACAAATTCATGGTGCTTTTATTTTGGTAATTTATGAAATATTTTAGACGAAAACAAAGATAAGGCTGAACTTCAAATAGATACAAGTTTTGCCAAATAAAGTATCGCAATATTTCACTGAATTGATATTTCTTTACACCCCAGTTGTCCCGCACCTGTGAGTGAATTTTGTTCTCCGCATCTGACCCATCCCCCGGGGGAGCGGAGAGCTGCAGACACAGCTGTGCTTGGGAACCATTTGGTGGTTTAACCCCCAATCCATAAAGCTGAGTGTCAAGCAGTCAGGCCCATTTTTAGAGTCTTTGGTATGCCTGGATTTGAACTCAGAACCTTCCAGTTTCAGGGCAGACACTCTCCCCCAAGCCCACTGTCCTTTTTTTCTTGTCTGGAATGTTGTGATTCCAGAAGTTTGATACTCTAAAGATCATCATACATATCACGACCACTAGAGGGCTCTTTGATACCAGGGCCAGATTGAGGATTATGTCAAATCCACTAACCAGTCATTGAGATTGAGAACAGATAATCTCACTCCACCCACATGTCTGTCACCACAAAAGGACAAAAGCCAACACGGTTGACGTTTACTTTAACACGAGGAGGCAGCCAGCTTGAAAGGCATTTTCCTTGTCTCAATTTTATAATTATTTTGCTCTGTAGGAAGAGAGCCTCCAGTTCACTGCTGAGGGAGCTTGGCAGCAGAATCAAACATATTCTTTTACTTGTTTAAACCTTTTTTTCCAATTTTTAATCTTAAATGCCTTTTACGTTGCATGACAGATGTTGCTCTTTGCCTGTAAATATGCAGTCTGGATGAACTGGGGAAGAAAAGTCACGCTTTTTTTTTTTTTTGTCTGTAGAGTTTCAGAGAAACAACGAGTTGCTTTAGGTGTCATGAAAGCAGCACAGAATAAATCCAGAAACCGGAGTTTTGTCACTGCCAACCAATCCGTAAGAGCAGGCTCCTCGCCATTCCACAGTTGTGGACATGATTGAGGCCCCCCGAGTTCATTTCTAATCAGTCAGCCTAATTTAAAACAAATCATGTTCATGCACACACGCCAGAATTTAAGGCCAGATCATGCTCTGCTGAGGTTCAGAATGTCTCACGTATACAATAAAATAAAAAGTCCTCGTCTGCCAAACTGTGTTTTCATGTTGAGTTGCTATTAATGCAAAACATTTCTTTGGCTTTCTCATGACATGCAAGCGAGCAAATGTATCAACGTTCGACAGTACTTCATTAGAGCAGTCTGTATGGTAGTCTGTCAGCTCTCTGGTGGAGGTGTGGGACCACCTGCACCTGTGAGCAAGACAAGCAGAGTCTCTGCTGAGTGGACCGAGGGAGTCCAAATGCAGCCCTCGAGGGTCGTGTCCTACATGTTTTCCAACCGAACTGCCATTTGAGCTCCTTACTGGCTAAACGCACCAAATCCAGGTAATCAAGAGCAGATAAGGAACTATTTCTGGAGAACCTGCAGGAGACCGGCCGTTGAAGCCTGGATTTGGACACTCTTGATGTAGAGTGTTCAGAAGAACCATAAAGTATTTTGAGCATTTCCATTATAAAATGGACCCATTAGGGCCTAACTGAACCGTGCCATTTTTTTGGCCCCTGTTGGTTGTAGATCCATAGAAAATGGAATAGATCAATTTGGGCTGAGCTACTGTCATTATAGGATGAAACCCATTGATTGTTAGAAGGTCATCATGGCAATAGAAAAGGCCAAACCAGTGCCAACATTTCTAAACATTCAACTATTGTCTTTCAGTTGACGTGTGTCAGGAAAAATGTTTGCCTAAGACAGCAAGATCTGGCTGGCACTGGAAATATAAACATTCTTGCCATTGTCATTGTTTTTGTTAGCTTTGATTTTACTGTATTTATTTTTTGTTTATTTATTCATTCATTTGAGGGGGACATTGCACATTAAAAAGCATTGCTGCCAATGCACCAGAGTTAGTTCAAGAGCTATTTTGGTCCACATTGGTGTGAAAGTAGCATAAGAAATCAAAGACTATCTTTGTTCACGTTGTTTTCATCTCAACATTTTTGCAACTGAACTGCAACCATTTGTCTCAAGCAGAAACCAAACCAACTGAAGATTTGTGCCTTTGAGATGGAGCAATACTCAGGCGGGAAATCCGGTGAAGGTTGAACAAATGAGTTTCTAGGCAGCAGAATGACAGTTTTCACAGATAGTTCTACCACTGGGAAGTTGGGTTTCAGATGGGAACACACAGAAACCCGTGGGTTTAAATCACTCAGACAAAAAGCTGTTTTAATACGCAAGAGAATCAGTGTTTTTGGTTCTAAAACCCTCATCTGGCTGTTTTACTTTTCACATAACACTCTCCAGCTGAGAGCATAAACACAGATTCATGTCTGTAGTCAAAACAAACACCAAAAAAGTGAGTGAAAGATAATAAATGTCCATTTCTAACAATAAATACCCATCTTCCTGTTTGTTGACCTCATTTCCACTGAACTCACTAAGCTTTATTGGCAGACAGTTGTTCCTGATGGACTGTAATAGAAGTGATAAAAGCCTTTTCTCAAAAAAAGGCTACACTTTGGTTAAGACATTTAAGCCATCTGGTGTACCTCTTTTGGCAGCTTTCTGTCCAGCTCCTGGGAAAAAGCCCCCAGTTCCTCCTCCATATCCTCCATAACCACCTAAAAGACATACGGTTTGTGGTGAGTCGCAGCATCAGGTCCAGCTCCGTTCCCAACTCCAGCTCATCTCACCTCCTCCATGGCCTCCAACTCCAAGATTTCCATAACCTAAAAAACAAAGGAAAGGGTCATCAGTTCAAAGCAAAAGAAAAGCAAACAATGGTCCACAACTAACAATAAACAACGCATTCTTCATCCAAATGTTTGTGGTTTCTTCGGCAGTTTTCACTCATCCATAACCATCACTCAATCTTTCAGCGCAGCATTTTTCAGGACCTGTGTGGCATTAAATAAAATAAGACACATCATCTGCATTTAATTATATGAGGTTACAAACACTTAGTAGTATTTTTCCAGAGCTGACTCAGGAATAACAAACCCTGAGAGGATGAGCAGCACATTTGTTCTCCATAGCAGACTCCCGCTGGGCCGCACTGGTGCCATCATTGCACACACGGATGCAGAAGTGCACACTGCGTTTGTCTGGTTATCATCTATCAGTAAATGGAATAAAGAGAAGACTTTGCTTTTGACCAAAAATATGACTTATTTGCTGAATTACAGTCCTTAATCTAGTGCTTCTCACCTCTGTTATGTTGAAATGAATCCTGTCAATCGATTAAAAAAATTAATCACACTTTTGGGTTGTGGTTAATCACGATTAATCACAATGTTTTAAGAGGGACATTTTATATTACAATATGCAGCTTTTGAACAAAAACAGACCAGAGAAAAAATGTTTCCATTCATTTGTATCATTGAAATATTTACTGTGTAATCAAAAATGTGTTATTTTTCTGTTACATCACAGACAGTAACTGAGGATTATCTTGAGATAAACTTGAAATTATTCATGATAGGACTTGCTTCTAACCATCTAAACAGAATTTTGTTTATTGAAGAGTAAATAGTACAGTAACCTGATTGGGGAACCTAGAAGTAGACTAAAATTACAGTAAAGTTTAAGAGACTGTTTCCAAAGAAACCATTACTTGCTTCCGTCTTCATTGAGATTCTAATATTTCCCAAAGGAGTGATGGTTTGCTTGGAGCTAGTTTATCTTATGAAAGATTAGCAATAACCCAGAGAACCATTGTATTAGCCCTTTTTATTTAAAATGTGATTAACACTGAGCAGCTTTATTTGATCTTATTTATCACAGAGTGTAGTGTCATTTACGCTTTATGGACATATAAGAAGTTTGCTGTGGCTCACCTGTTGAGTCAAATCGCAGCATGGTTTACTTTACTCTTGTCATTCGTGATATTCGTAATCACACTAAAGAAAACCAACATTTTGAAGTCAAAAATGACTAGATTTCCAAAAATGTAGAAAAAAAGGAAGAACAAGTACTTTTGACAGTTGTAACCTACTGTATATCCTATAAATGCTGGTGATGATTCAGCATTTGTATGTTGATTAAAACCTCATTCAAGCAATTTTAAAATCTCAAAAAGCATTTAAATTGACACTTTTTATATACAAAAAAAAAAGTCCACCCAAAACAACTACTACAAATGTATGTCAAATCCTTTAAGATGTATACAATAGTTTTTGATAATTAAAGAAAATATGTTTTTTTATTGATCATTTTTACATTACTAAATTTCAAATACAGGAGGAGCATTCTGGCCTTGAGGTCTCCAAGTTGATCTATGAGCATCAAAGGCTTTGAATTCCCTTGACGCATAAATAAAGTCATAACGCAGCTTGGGTTTCTGCAGTTTGACAGGAACAAATCATATGAGAGGAATATATGGATGTGGAAAAAATGTGAAACGTCAGGGAAGAAAATAAAATGCCTACCACCTGCTTACTGGCAGACAGGCTGGATTCTTACAGTAAAAGCATCACAGTTCTGTTAATGCACCAAATTCACTTTCATCAGTTATTTATGAATCTTTAAATGGATCTGCTTGCTATTGCTGTAAGAAAAGGAGTACTTAAGGATGAGGGCTTACAGTGTCTGAAAGATTAACTGTCTCATGCTCAAAATTCCCTTGAATATAGCAGAATTTAATTTGAAAGACTACCCCACCCAGCTGTTCTGGTTCAATACACAGCATGTTTTTAGGCAATTTTTAGACATGAAAAGGTGTAACTAAACCTGATTTTACATTTAACTTCTCATTTAATGCATTCCATGTTTACTTATATATATTAATTAATGTTTTTGCTGTAAGGAGGATGAAAAAAACATTACAGACAACTAAGAATACTATCTATTCATTTTCTATGCCCACTTATCCCTGTTCAAGGTTGGGTTATTGTACCGAGCTACTGAAGACTTTGTTTGTAAGTCCATTGGCGGGCCAGCAATGTCACTGATGAATTTAAAGTCTCACTCTAACAGTATTTTTTTCTGTTGTAAAAATGTTCCCATAGACTTTTTTAATATAATTATGCTGTTTTTAGCCAAAATCAGAAACCAATGTCGTTTTTAAGACATATTTTCTGCAGAGCAGCATAAGGTCTTTAGAAACTCTCATCTGGGTTTTCAGCTGTACTGTTGGCGCAGAAGTTATTGCAGCTAATTTTCCTATTAGTCATTTGTTTACATGCTCATCTGCTAGCTTATAGCAATTCACAAGCCCAAGCTAACATTAGCGTGGCAAAACAAAGTGAGCAATACCAGCATGAAAGTGATGCCTGAAGCTGTGCACTTTGCTTCAAACATCTATTTTTCTGCAAGTGGATGTATAAGAATTGTAGTAGAAAAGGAGACTTTGGCAGATGCTGCCACACAAACCCAAGGTTTTTCAAACACCCGTTTTTTTGTTGCTCATGATTCAGAGGTACAAACTGTTGAAAAATGTAACTTTTTAGGTGTGACCCTCTCCCAATGACCTCAGCTGACATTCAGATACCAGTAGTACTTGTCAAGAAGACTCACCAGCATCTTTTCTCTTTGCGGAGACTTGGAGAATTCACTCAAAACAAAACCATTCTTTTACAGTCAATCAATGTTGCATTGAAAGTGCTGTGCTGTTTGGTAAGTGAAAGAAAATAAATATTTTAGCAGCGTGTTCAGCTAACAGGACTATCAGATGCAACCTTTCAGTCTTGAAAGCCATTTATAAATCTAGACTCATAACAAGAACAAAACAGAGGATTTCTCTGGTCGTCCCACCACTGAGGTGAGCTATAAAGTGTACGACATTAGGTCATGCTAGAAGCTTCTTCCCTCAGGCTGTGAGGTCCCTGAATGAAGCAAAGATATTGGGCTATTTAAATAAAGTTGAATTAGGAATGTATCACGCTGGACAGCATTTAGAATTGCACTTGAACAGCTGCAGTTGGCTGAGCAGAAAACAAATTTATCTATGGTTTATATTTGTTTATGTTTTAAATCTGTCCTATTGTTTCCTCGTGCTTGTGTGGGAGAGATCTACAGTTGTTTTTCCTTCTTCCAATGTGCTTTAACTATTATGAATGGCAAATTATTCTATTCAATGACTGCAACAACAGGGATCCCTGAGACTACATTAGAAAAAAACATGAAACAGAGAGACACGATGATCCAGCAAATTGCTGAATCATCTGATTCTGATGATGCTCAGGAATGTGCAGACAGGTTTAGCGTGGCGTTTCAGGACCTACACAAAACAAATGTGGGCACTGGACCTTGCCAAGGCCTTGGCATGCATCGCAAGCTCAGACGCTAAGCTGAGCATCATTGCAATAAAAATCCATCAACTTTAAGCCTGATTCCTCCTGTTGTTCAGTCATTCTCAGAATCCCTTTGAGACAAAAAGCAATCGACTCCAGAATAAATCAGCACATTTTCTTTATAAGTCTTATATCGGCGGCAACATCGAATCTGTTTCATGTTGCTAATACTCAAGAATTCTTACAGTTGTTAAATTTACCCCTTGGAACGACAGAACGTCGAAGCGGCTTGTTGTAGGTATAAGTGTGACTGTTGGAAATATACCGCTCAGTCGTGACAGGCGGGATCGTGCAGACTTTAGCTTATTCATCCATCATGCGGTCCACCCGCGCTTGCATGTGTTTATGACCTGGCTCTGGCAGGCGTGCGCAGGGTCAGCCTGCACCTGCCACGTTTTGAGCTCAGCTCTTGGATTTGAGATCAGGAGACGAAGAGCAGACACGCAGAGGTCTGTCTGTGCGGGTGAAGGGCTGCGCTTGTGTTTGCCGACCATGAGTGGAGACATTGAGCAGAGACAGGGTTTACGCAAGAAAATACGGAAAGTAACCTTATTTTTTCAGTAGTTCTGACATCATTAAAACACTTAGAAAAGTTAAACAAACAAAAAAAAGAAGTTAATTGCTTTCCTGGTAAAAACACGGGGACTAGAGAAGCTTTGTCGCTTTGGCATGCGTCATTGACAGTGTGTTTGTTTGATGGACTGTTTTTGCACATATTCAATTTTAAACTATCTCACCTAAAATAAGTATGTTTTTCTTAGACTTATATATCAGCTCACACCTACAGACCTGTCCTTCTTGGAAGCCTTTATCACTTAGAAAGTGATGATCCTATAGCATCAAACCATCAGCTTTCTTCACAGCTTTTTCAAGTTGTTGACTTTTTTGGTGACTTTTAACTCAGAAAAGCCTGAGAGACCACTTAAAATCCAACTGCCTTTGGACCCCAGACAAAGGATCTCTACTAAACATTAAGAGTCTACATAAAAGAGGGTGGGGACAAAAAACCTGATACTACACAAGAGGGAGAACTGGGGGCCAAACTGGAAGGTAAATGATGCGGTGCAGCAATGCATCATAGTTTCCCGGCTTAAGACTTCTTAGAAAACATATGAACAAAATGTGATTTACTGCCCGTTTCCGTGCAGAAAAATACTGTTGACTTTCCAAGCTATGCGGTGACAAGTGCACAGTCTGGTTGTCGGGGTGAAGTTTGGAGCTTTGGGGTTGCATATATTAAACATTAAACCCTAAGATACAGTATGTGGTCTCCTCATTGTACAGAAGAGAAAAAAAAACTTTGCAGCTGAAATGTGTCATTAGTATCAACATTTAGAGACCCACTCCAATGAAAATTGTCTTTTTAACATGTTTTTTTATGATTTTTCCCATAATGGACATCATATATAAATAAAAATTAAAGATTACATCCATTTTTCTGAATATTCAAATTGCGCTGGATGAGGAGCAGATGAAAACCTGCAGTTTAAAAAAGCTCGTGTTTGTGAGGCAACAACTGCTTTGAGTGGGCAAAAGTCTCTGTTCTGTAATACAATTCTGAAGCATCCACATGCAGACAAATAGATCTGTTAACGTCTTCATTTGAGCTGCCATCTGACTCAAAGCCATATGGGTGGATAGCTCCAAAATCTTTTTTTTTTCTTTTTGCTAGCTTAATGCTAGCTTGGACTTGTGACGTGCTATAAGCTAGTGGGAGAAATTGTAAACATAGAACTACTGGGAAATAAACTGAGGCTAATTTCTGTACCAACACAACACAGAGGTGAGTGTCTAATGAACTCCTTTGCTGCAGAAAAATGTCTTAAAAATGACACAGGCTTCTTGACTCCCAAGAGGACCTGGTGGCAGACAAGATGGTGGCTGAAAATCATTAGGCAGAAGCGGAAATTCCACAAGATTTCAAACTTGACCGGCTTTGCATCAATAAAAAAATACTTTATATTAGTACTGTGTTGCACACTTTAAAGTGTTGCTTACCAACGCAAAATTGCTTTTGTTCGCAGATCAGCTAATTCATGTTGATTGTGGATGGAGTTACGGTATGTCAAATAGCAATGTAATTTTGACAGAAACACCTCAGGTGGTAAAGCTTCAAAGTTTGAAATGCAAATACATATATATATATATATATATATATAACTGTTAGGGTTGCTGGTTATAGTCTTTTTCTTCCAAAAACAAAAGTATTTTTCCACTGAAATTTGCGGCGGGGTAAGGGGCGTATATGATGTTTGGTCTTGAACCACTCCTTGATACTGGCAAAAAGCTGCATAATCCTAATTAAAAGACCACTGGGAGAAAAAAAAATGTTAGAGCGAGAATCATAAGACTTTTTTTTGTGCCATTTTCAAAATACAAGATACTAGCTCATGGCGGTAGAAAAAAAATGTACAAGTTTCTGCATGCCCTCTTTGTCTTTTGTGTTTTTTTTTTGTTTGGCTGTTCTTTATTGATGTGCAATATTATCTCATTAGAACAGCCACGTTAACTTGTGTGCTCTAATTGTTTTGTGTGGTGTTTTTCAATAAGTGTGTTCTTCAATTGCTTCAAGGTTGGAAAAGTGTTTGCTGCTGCTTTCCTCTTTGGCAAAGCACCATCAGAGCAAAAGTATTGCACAATTAGAGATAAAACGTCTCAGCTTTTGCCTTTACTCCACTGCAGCTGCAGTTTGTGAGTTGGTGTGGAACCGACAACCCAAAATGACACAGACAGAAGATGCTCCACTTATGTTGTTTGTTTACACGGAATCCTCAATTTTTGGGAAGCCGTCACTCATCAGTGGTGATCTGCAAAAATATAATCTGACAAATATTGACGTTTTATAGTGCAGAGAAACATGCAGCCGTATTCTTCCACACTTGTTGCACCGTATCATGCATGATACTGTTTCACTGCAGACCGAGTCAGGAGTACAGGAAATCAGACAGATTGTTTTTTTTTCAGCCACAAGTCATGTTCTCGAACTTGGGTCCAGTGCAGAAGATGGATGTTAGCCAGTGTGAAGAGAACTCTCTGGTTTCAACCTCATTCTCCACTGGGGTTAGGCAAGGTAATTCTGTGTTTCAGGACCAGAGCACTACAAGATCCATTAATCAAAACAATGTCGTCAGCTCTATCTTTTCTGTCTGTTTTGCTGCCCTTTCTCTCCCTCACCCTTTCTTCTCTTGCTGGTGTCTGAGGGGTTATGGGAACCAAAGGCAAAGTGTTAAAAAGCAGAGACCAAAAGGAAACTAAATCTGAGAAGTAAAGAGGCATTCGCTCGATCCTTTCCATCTCCTGTTTTTCTCTCCTCGTCATCCTTCCTCTCTACTTTGTGAACCAGCTGGACCCGGTGAAGGGTTTAATTTAAGAGAGTAAAGAATTCCATGGCAGAGATCCACTGTAACTGACGGCAGGCGCAGAGAAAAGCAGACTTCGGAATGCCCAGGAGATTTTTTGGAACATGTTTCTGTTCTTAATCCTTTACTGAACTGGCCCGGTAGTGTTCACAGACAAGCCAACTTATAGATTTCTGTCATTCTTTTTGATACCATCTTTTACCGTAGAAACTGGTGTTAGATTGCAAGGTGACAGGAAAGTAATTGAAGAATGTGTAAATCACAAAGAAAAAGGTTGAGGAAGCGGGGTAGCGTGCCGTGGCAGACTTTACCTCAATTACATGCAATGTGGGGGAACATCTTTAAAGATTAAAATGTTGACTGTCAGTAACTTTCCTTTGTTCCCCTAAAACATTTACACTTCACGTATATTTATGTCCTTCACATGACAACCGATTTCTAGTAGTGTCAAATTATCACTCTGTTTTACTTCCTAAGTAGATGGTGGACTGCGTTTTTACAAGGTGATGCATGATAAAGTGGATGAAAGCAGCATGGTGTGAGGTGCAGCAGTGACTGTAGTTTGCGTGAGACAAGTTGACACACTCAAGCACCCCTGCCCTTCATTTCCTGTGACCTCCGCTGCTCCCTGTCACGGCCGGGTTTGACGCTCTGTCGTTCTCGGGCATCGAGCTGCTGGACGTCGCTCCAGCCACACGTTGGAATAATTAAGCATTCAGAACAGGCTCTTTCCTCGCTCGGCCGGCCTGACTTTGGCGGCGAGCCTTTTATTGTTTTTGCTTTTCCTTTTCCATTGAGTCATTGACACAATCAATGAGGGGTCCCAAGTCCTGAGCCGCCCTTTTCGCCAGATGACCCCAAGAGCAAAATTTTAGAGCTCGTGCTGACAAACTGGGAAAGGTTCCCGACGTTTCTTAACAATTTTGCTTTTGGGAAAAGGTCCAAGTCAAAATCAGTGTAATAAAAGTGCTGCGTTCATGTGGATACTCATAAGTCACTTTGGTGTTAAATTCTCCTTTTAAATGGCTCTTTTGTTTCACGCTACAATGAATAAAAAAACGACTTTGTTTCATTACGTGTTAGAAAGTGGCACAATGAAGAAAATCTGGCAAACTTTTTAGGGTCTCACCAACCCACACACTTGGGCACCAGGACACATACATCACTCCTGAGTCACTGACTGATCATTAGACAGGGCTTTCAAATTAACTGCAACTGTAAAAGTCACCAGTCCATGATATGTGGATTACAAGTCCGGCAGCTGTGCCAAACCGAGCCGGCGTGCCCACCGACATCTGTGGCAGCCTGCGCTCGCCAGCCCGTGTCGTTGGGTGTTTCTCACCACCACAAACACCAGCCTCTTTCCCAACACATCTGTGCAAGTGCAATTATTCCTGTCGTTTAGTACAAACTCATTTGCACACCCCGAGTTCCTGCATGTCCACAGAGTCACTGATGTCATTGTTTATACTGCGAGCCTCACAGAGCAGAACATGCAGTGCGATGGACTCTCAGGTTGGGCTGACACTTCTCTTTCTCTTGTTTCTGCGAGAAGAACTGGACTGCACTCCGCTTCCCTACCAAGAGGGCATTGAACTGTAGTTCACGCACTCTATGTAGAAAAACTGATTATTTCTTGGAGCATAAGTGACGAGGTTGAGTTGTGCACTGGACAAAACCAGTCAACAAATGCAGCCTGTGGCCACAGGATGTAAAATTGGCCAATAGTGTTGCAGATGGTCTGCACATGCATCTAACTGTCATTCCACTGAATACTTTTATGTCGAGTCAGGACTAATGGGAGAAGGAAGAGTTTTTAGGGCCGCTCCATTTAAAACATGCAAAGGGAAACACTGACGTTGAGCGTTTGGAGTCGGACAGGTTCTCTTGTCGTCCTGTGATCATCATGTCACACTGAAAGGTATTCTAATAAATAAATGGGACACTCGTCAAACCAAACAGAAACACTAGAGCAAGACTGGAAAAGCTATTGAGGGAATGTTTCATTACAGGAGTATATTAGCTGGCAAGACAGACTATCACATCATCTTACTACATGAGAGGTCTAAAGGGCAAATTCTTTGTGATTTAAAAACTATTTATCTTCATGCTCATTTTGCCCATCCCTAAATCTGATAACAATCATGAAACCAATAAAATATTTTTTTATATGAAACATTTTTTTATAGTGAGAGAGATTTTTGTTTAACGATTTTTTAAAGATCACTCAAAAGAAAATTGTATTTTTTCTGCTTCCGACATACTTTTGTAGCATTTTTCTCATGATAGAGGACAAAAGGAAAATACTTTAAGATTAAATTTAATCTGAAAATTTAATATTTCTAAGTATTTTTTTATTTAAATTGTGATGGATCAAGAGCAGATGAGAACCGGATATTTGAAAAGTTCGGGTTTGTGATGCAATGACTCCCGCGGTCAGGCCAAAGTCTCCCTTCTCTGCTCCAATTCTGAAGTATCCACTTAAAAACAAATAGATCCATGAAAGGGCCCAGACTGTGCTTTTCTTAACTTTCAGAGTAAACTATACCCATATATATGATCATATATTACCTTTTGCACTCTAAAGAACAAATTATTGATGAAATATGAGTTATTCTTGTGAGTTTTTTTCCAACCCGGAAGTAAAATGCTTCAATCTCTGAGGCTCCGTCTTTCACTGCTTGTGATTTTGTATTGTGTATGTCCTTTAACAGCTTTGTTTTCCACGTCTGAGATGCTATCTGGCTTAATATTGCTTGCCGTTTTTTTTTTTTTTGCTTTGCTAATGTTAGCTTGGGCTTGTGATGTGCTATAAGTTGTGGGAGAAAGTGTAAACAAAAGAAATGCTAGGAATTAGCGGAGGCTAACTTCCACTGCAATAACCTGATATGAATTTCTAATGAGCCACTGCCTATGTGCAGAAAATCTGTCTTGAAAAACAACACAGGATTTTTGATTTTGGATAAAAATTGCAAATTTTATAACTAAAAGATCAAAGGATATTATTTTGCAATAGAAAAAAATCAAAATTGAATGTAGCTGATCTTGATTTGCCTATCTTTCAACAGAAAAAAAACTGACACGATATTAGAAGATCATCACGGTTCTCGTCTTAAAACCTTTTTCTGTTTACTACCTCTGATTCTGACAGACTCATGCAACGTTGGTTAGCACGCAACTTTATAACCCCTGTGCTCGACACATGTGGAACATGTGCTGCTCAACCAAATCAGAAATATATCTCCAAAAATACATATCAGTAGCTCTCATATTTCTTTGACAACCACGAGTCTACCAAGCATCCGTTAAATCTGAAAGGACTTCTTTCCACTTATACAGATCAATAAAACCACGATCTTCTGTTAGTGATCTACCTTTGCAGGCTTTTAGGGAAATAACAACAGAAATGTTTCTATCACCACATAAACAGCACTTGGGCCGGGACGCCAGATGGACGAGGGGAGCAGTCTGTGCTCCAGATCTGCTGGGAAACAGAGCAAGGGGGGAGAAGCTGCATGCCAGGCGAGTTCATCAACAGAGAACATGAACAAAAATGTAAAAAAAAAAAAAAAAAAGAAAGAAAGAATAGCTGGCAGCAAAGCCAAAATGTCTTGGAGCAGGCTGGTGAAAAGCTGTAAAAGCAAAGTTAAGGCAGTGGGAGAAAACGCAGCTCTTGAAGAACTGTAATGCGAAGTATGCGTAACTGATTGGACGCTAATAAATACGATTCAAGATGCCGCCTTATCTCACTTTACCCTGATACCAATTTCCTGAAATGAATGAGCGAGAGTGTTAAAGGTGGTAAAAACATAAACAGATGACATAGCTGAGAAAGAATTGTAGAAGACTGAAAGGAACTTTTCTCAAGCTGTGTGTGTGTGAGGGGTACTCTTATGAAACAGTCTTGAGTTCATCATTACAAAAGCTTCTCGAGGAGCATTAGGTCAAATTAGTGAGACTAAGTGGATAAAAAACATCAGTTTGACTGAAGACTTGGTCCCATTGAGGTAAAAGACAAAACCCATGTGGCTTAGGCCTCGTTTCCACTGAGCGGTCCGGTAAGGAGTAGTACAGGACATATCAGTTAATTCTGGTGAGCGTTTCCACTCAGTTAAGCCTCGCTTCCACTGAGTGGTTTGTTTCACGGTCTATGCATGGTGTCGACTGCTAGCTTGTCATTGCGTCATTATGGAGGTTTTCCAGCAGCTCAGCTTTATCTTGCTTTACGTCTGGTACATCGTGTATAACAGGATTTTAACATCGTTTGAAAGACTTCTGCAGGCAGCTATTATACCGCCGTAATTTCATGAATTGTTGGTGGACGACACAAGCCTGAAACTGGTGTGACAGAGGGACAATTCAAAACAGAACATGACCAAGAACTATAACATAACTGACAAAAACCAAGCTAAAGTCCACAAGCCTCACAGTTCATCTCCTAAAAGGGCAGATCCCAGATGCCCAAAAACAAATCACTAGGTAGGAAGAGACACAGGGAAGAAAAAAAAGTTTGGGTTCCTGCAGCTTAACAGATGTCACCAGTGACTTGGAAAACCCCTCCGCAGGGACGGACATTTAGGGAAGCAGTCCCGACGACTCTCCCCAGGTAAGGGGAACATGAAGGGGAGCAGCCTCGGCGGCCCTCCAAAGATACATGCAGCATGGCCAAGGGGGATGAACGGTGGCTATCTTCGGAGGCAGGGTACATGAAGTGTGGTCCGGGAGACCCTCCACAAGAACAAGACATGGAACATGAAGCTTGGCCCCAGTGACCCTCCTTAGGAAGAGGCACATGATGAGGGGCAGTCCTGGTGACCCTCCACAGGAATAGGAAGATTGAAGGGTGGCCCCGACAGTCCCCCTTAGGAACTGATTTGGTGAAGATGGCATGACGTGACATGACTTGAATAAGACTGCAGGAAATCCCCTTAGGGCTATATTGGTGCTTTCTAATGTTGTCATCCCTTTGTGCCAATCAACGGGTGGCTACAGCGGCTCCAACTCAAATGCAGCGTTCCACTTTTCAATAAAACAGATGGGGGGGCCCCCAAGAGGGTCGGAACTGTTAAATGGGTTAAATGGAAAAGATCAAAAATCGAACCATACCAGATTTCTCAGTGGAAACGAGGCTTTAAAGACCCACTCCAATAAAAATTGTGTCTTTAACATGCTCTTGTAGCATTTTTCTAAATTAATGGAGGATATGTATCAATTATAACTGTGTTTCTGAGTGTTTCTTTATTCAATATATGATGTTTTAAGAGCAGATGAAAACTGGATATTTGAAAAAAGCTAATTTATGACATTATAAATGAAATTGGCTTCTTTGCTACAATTCTGATGCATCCATTTGCAGACAAATAGATCCCTTAACATCTTCAACTTCATCATCTGATCTGCCATCTAACTCCAAACTGTATGGCTAGATAGCTTTTTTTTTCTTTCTTTTTTTGCTAATGTTAGCTTGTTCGCGAGGTGCTATAAGCTAGCAGAGGAAAGTGTAAACAAAAGGATTTTTTACAGCTTACTTATGCACCAACAGTTCTGTTCACAAACCCGAATCAAATTTCTAATGAGTTCCTGCAGCTTTGCCGAAAATATGTTTAAAAAAAAAAAAAAAAAAAAAACTGCAGTATTTTTGATTTGGGCCAAAAAAACTCATAATCATAACTAAAAAAAATTAAGCATTAGAAACGATTTTACAATAGATAAATGTAGTCGGAAGGGAACTTTAAGCAAGTCACAATTTGTATAAACATTCTCTACTCGGTAAGGCTTGAAATATCATACATATGGAGATGAAGACATATTTACATATGCTTGGGCTCGTGTACATTCCTGTACAGATGCTTCCAGTCTCTGGCAGCTCAGAGGACAGGTCTGCATGCAGTAATGAAAAGCACATGTGCTCCAGAAGACTAAACCTCCACCAAACTCCTCTTTCTCATCTTCCCTTTAATCTATCTGTTCCTTTCTTTCAGCAGGCCATCTAAGCATGTGAGGCTGTGTGCTAATGGTTGTGTGAGCAGACGAGCGGAGGGCGGTGTGTGCTTTTGACATCTGGCATGCTCACAAACATGGTTAGCTCCTCTGCTCCTCACTGCTTCTCACTGTCTCCTCCAGCTGTGTCCATCATTTTTTCACCTTTCTCTCTTCAGTCGGTTCTCCATACAATATTGATCATGTTAGCTTGAAAGTTCTGAAGATGGACCCAAAAAATTAGGTGTGCCATTTAGAAATGCGTTTAAAATTGTTGAATTAAAAACACCAAACTTAGATTCTTAAGGGGGTAGTCGGAAAATTAGTGGTCCAATCTTCACCTACACCACTGTACCGTCCACATTTTGTTTAGTCTAAGAAAAAAAATATTTGTTTTCTGTTCTACTTTAAAAATGAACAAACGTGAGGAGTTTTCAAATTCATCCCTACACTCTGTTGTTCACTTATCCACAGCAAATGCAGCGTAATACAAAAGCTCATGAAACGCTCAGCAATAAATCTAACTTTAATTAAGTTTTTAGGTCATTGTGGAGCCAGGGGGTTTTGGTTCATTGAATGTTAAGAAGAACAGTCACACAATACATGTCCTTCTTTCCTTTTTGGCTGGTTGGTAACCGGCAGAAAAAGAACCCCTTTCTATTCACCTGCAGCGATATTCATGAAATGAAAACTGCTCAGAGAGCTTCTGTCACTCCAAAAGATGTCCTGTTGTGGTTTTAAGCTTGAGAGTAAGTTAGAAAACTTCTCAGAGGTGGTGGAAATAAAGGAGGAGAGGTTGTTTCTGTTGCTACGATTGATGCATCAAGACTGAGCTGGAACAAGGATTTATAAGAGCTCTCAGAGACAATAGTTAAAAAAAATAATACCAGGAATTGTTTTTTTTTTCCAACTGATGAACATGATTCGTTTGAGATTCTAAAACACAGTGAATATTTACAATTGTTAACTTTTTAACAGACAAATGTATCAATACTAGCTAAAGTTATATTTCGTCATTCTTTTTCTAACTATTTTTGATGTTGAATCAAATCAAATCAAACCAAATCAAATGGAATCAAATCAAATCAAACAAAACGAAATTACATTAAATTAAATTAAATCGAACAGAATTGATTGGAATATAATTGAACCAAATCAAATCAAATCAAACTAAAACAAAACAAATCAAACAAAACCAACTTGAATTGAATTGAACCGAACAGAATTGAATGGAATCTAATCAATCAAATCGATTCGAATCAAATCAAATCAAATCAATCTAAATCAAATAAAACACAACCAAATCAAATAAAATAAAACTAAATCAAATCAAATCAAAACAATTTGAATCAAATCAATGTCAGTCTATTATTTGTTGGCCCATGATGGACTGGTGAACTCTAAGGTTGTCTTTACCTGACAGTGACTGGTAGTCTTCAGCAACACCTTGACCCCGAACAGAACTAAACGAGTATCCAAAAACATGGATGGAAGAATTTGTTTTTGACTTTAGGCTTCGTCATTTATCATCATTACAGGATATTTTGTTGAAGTTCAATCAAACAAACCATTACTGTTGTATTTTGCCAAATATCTCATTGTCGTGATCATTTCCATCTCTACATCGCTGTGGGATTTGATTATGTAGGGCGGGAGATATGAGAGCATGTCAAACCAGCTCAACCACAAACATGATCATTTCATGATCTAATCTGTGACATTTTAAAAATTCATTTTTGTTAAGTTCTTTGTGTCTTAATAACGTTTTGCATTGATCGCCTTTATGAACCTTTTCTTCCTAAATAGTATTTCTAATAGGGGTGTAATGATTCATTTTAACAATGATTTGATTCGTAATATCATTTTTTGGTTGATGATTTGAGTCACAGTTGATATTGATGCATTTCAAAATGTAACTGTAATGATGGATTGATCTTTTTTTTGCCATGTCTCGTGTGTGTTGTCCACTGTGCTGACATTTGGTCCTCTTTACATTGTAGTAAAATAAACCTACTGTATTTCAATACAAATGGTATTTTCCAAAACTGATTATTGATTTATCTAATTTTGAAACTATTTAGATTTGATTCTGCCAGATTGATCTGATTGGATAAACTGCTCATTAATCGATTAATTGTTACACTCCTACTATAAGAAAACCTTTAAAAGATAAAAATCAAGGAGTTCTTTGTCATTTTATCACTGTTTTTTTTAAAATTTAATGTTATCACTGATGCTCACTCCCTTTGGTAGTGCTGCTAACTATCCGATTACTTTCCATTTGGTGGCAAACTTAAAAAACTGTACACTCGGAATGACAAAATATGTGAAAAGAAAAAAAAACACTCAAAATTTCCCCTTTTTATCCCAAACTGTACAACATAGCAAAGAGGAATCCTGTTTTAATAATATTAAAGGACCTTAATGATGGCTATCAATGAGAAACAAAGTGTCAGTCTCTGACAGCTAATATTCAATTTTCAGTTTTAAAAGCTGTTTTCAGATTTTAAAAGTCTAAAAAAAATGAAAGATAACTTATCTGTTTTTTTCCCTTCGTAGAAGAGTTTGGCACGGATAGAGTAAACAAATTCTTAGCATCTCCCATCTAAGTACGTTCCTGCTCATATGGAACAGGGAATAAAAAACACCCCAACAGCACATCCAGAACCCATGTGTCACGGAGACATGAAACAGGCCTGACAGTGACCAGAGGGCAGAATGTAACAGGCAGGTTTTGGCAATGGCTGTCGAGTCCACCTTCGCTTGAGGCAGAACAGGAAACGAATTGCTGTTCAACAGCTGTTGGTAAGAACCAACTTCCTTTTTTTCACCTTTCAGTGCGTTGTCAAAACCGTACGATGAGAGACGTCATGATTACTGCAACACGGAGGCCTGCGCTTCACTTCACTTCACTGCAGTGATCAGTTCTGTTCCCCATTACTGCACAGGCAAGGTGCACGTGAGGAATGCAATGTTACTGCAAGACAAAACAATGACTCACAACGTTTGCGTGAACGAAGAATCACTGTTTGCATTTGCGTGTACACGGAAGAAAAGCTTCAGATAGACGAGAGGGCAGCGGCTTTCCATGTGCTCCTATATTTCATCTTACGAGCTCTTTGCAGCACGAGCCAAACACTGATGGGATGGATTCAACCTGCTACTCTGTTATTTCTCGAGGATGTCATGCTTATAAAGTATACAAAGTCATCTCATCCAAATAGGAAATACTTCATGTAATTTTCATCTGACAGAATGGAAAAAATGCCACAGATGGAAACTTACTCTCAAGGTTTACTGAAAGCCTTACAACTGCTTTGGGACCGAAGCCTTGTGTATAATTTAAACATGTATAGTTTGAACGTGTATTTTTTTCATAAAAATGGAACTAGGGCTGAGAAGTATTTATTAAAAAGAAAGAAACATATCCAAGCTTTTATGTCATTTGTTTAGATTTTACTAAGTCACAAGCACCCACCGAAGGAAGGAGGGAAGTGACTGGATTTTCTCAAGGAATGTTCAGGTTTTTCCTGCCAAAGCAAACTTCCACACAGTCCTGGACATGTTGAAAAGGATCCTCTGGTAAGTTTTGTTGGAGGGTGTGGCAGTGGAAGGGAACCTGCTCCGTGTTATCAGGACCAAATGGATTGCTTGGCTCCTTATCTTTATAAACACAGAGAGGCAGGTTAAGATGCTATCAGCTGTGCTTAAGGAAATTTCACTATAGCCGCATGCTTCTAGAGCATCAATGGGGCACACTAGAATGCAGCAAAAGAAAATATTTACCGTACAGTATCGGGGAGAATGTCCACAGTGGATTTCACTGGGAAGTTTCCATATATTGTAAGGGTGTAACATTGCAATAACATTAATCAGTGCTTCGGCACCATTGTTGGATCGCTGTTTGGCAATCATCACTCATTAACAGCCTAACACAGTAGAGGTGAAGGAGTGGTGGCATCTCGGATGGGCAGTCGGGGCCCACACACATGCGAGGCCGGTGTATAGCAGAAAAACACGTCTGTCATAGGAAAGAAACTTGGTGACAACCTCTCAAAAGGTCAGTGCTCTGCCTCCTGATTGTGTGGGAACACCGAGGAGTCTATATGTTGGCCCTCTTAACCCACCCGTTAACAAAACACCACGTTTCCTTCCTTGAGTTTTTCCAGCACCAGAGGAGCTTTGTATGTTGTAGAACTCCTATGAGCCTTTTTTTAATCAAAACTTTGGAGTGACAGTTATTTTTTCCTGTTTTTATAAAGAAAAATGTTTGATTTCTAATTTTTGGAAGGTGCGTTCGTCCGTCCATCCATCCATCCATCCATTCGAGAGAATAGGAATAAACTTTCCATCAAACTCATCTTGACATGTGGCCTTTGACCTTACAACATGCATTAAACTCGTTTAGATAGGTGCCCCGTCCTCAACCCCATCCCCCTCAAGATGACGTAATAACTTTGAACAAAATGTAACATTTTTATAAGATTGTTACGTCATCTAGAGGGGTGGGGTAGGGGGCGGGGCACCTGTCAAAACGAGTTTGATGGAAAATATATTCCTATTCTCTCTTCTATCCATTCATCCATCCATCCATCAGAAAGAAAGATATGTTCGACTTACCCGGCTTAGGGGCTTTTCCACCTTGCCCTGGAGGATTGAGTAAAGACAGTGAGTGAGGCTTTCGAAGAGTTGTTACAGATATGTTCCTTCCATAAAAGTTTAAATGTTTGACTTTCATCAAGGAAGCCAGTGTTAGAATGTGAAAACTGAGAAGTGAATCCTAAGCATCAATGCTAACAGGTTTCTTTAAAGTCTTACTTTATTTATTCTATTGTAAAATTTTTCCTAATAGTTTTTAAATTATTAAATTATAATTATGTCGTTTTTAGCTAAAAAAAATAAAAGTAAATAATTTTTAAGTCATATTTTCTACAGAGCAGAAGTAGCTCATTAAAAAGTTGCCTCTGAGTTGTGGGCAAAAGCTAGCTTCGTAATTTCCCATCAGTCCTTTGTTTACACTCTCTTCCGCTAGCTTATAGCATCTTACAAGTCCAAGCTAACATTAGCCTAGTCAAAATACTCACTAAACTTAGATTTAATCTTTAATTATTTTATCTATGTCTTCCATCATGAGAAAAAATGTTACAAGAATATGTTAAAAATTCAGAGGGAGTCTTTAAAGAGAGTAGTATGAGTCAAAGAAAATTTAATTATAGTTATTTGTTTTCTGGATTCATACCTGTTGGCAGTCCTCCAATACCAAGTCCTCCTGGCCCAACACCTCTTGGCACCAAACCACCACCGCCTAAACCTTGACCTCCAGGTCCATAACCTCCAACTGTTAATGTCAAACAGAGACATCCTTGATATCAACATAGATCAAGCCTACTGAACTATATGGATGATCTACACAACAAAAACAAACAAAGCATTAATTTGAGCTTATCATTTATAAACCATTTGTAGTGCTATACTAGTATTAATTTGATTGCATAAATGACAAAAAGTCTTAAATAAAAGCACAAAGTGCTAAATAATAAACCTGTCATTGTTCTAAAGTCTTCCCACCATTCTTCCTGCTGCCATGACGTGAACACTCTGAGCTTTAAAATGGAGCACAGGGTCAAACTTGTTCAGCAAATGAGGACTACATCCATGCCAGGATCCGGCACGGTGCCCGGCTGCTAAAGTGTTCTGAGCTGCAGGGCTGAGAGCGTCTGCTGTGGAAGTGTGAAGTGACAAATGCCAGCCGGAATACCTGCAGCTGTGCGTTATGCCCACCAGAACAAATGAGCGCTCGGAAAATAAAATACGAGGAATCCACACTGTTGTCATGAGTGACAAACCACTGTGAGAGGAAAACTTTATGCTGAAAAACATTTTTTTTTTTTTTTTTTTACAGTTCACCATCTAATGTCAAATTAGCATCGCATATGTAGAAACCTGATTTTTGTGTGTGTTTCATATTCAAATTGTCAGCAAAAGTTAACCGATTCATAACAAAACCAGAAATGATTTAAAAAAATAACATTAGAGGAAAAATCATGAATGTCAATAATTATTCACTCACCTGGAGCTTTAGCTGGTTTGTAACCTCCTCCAGCAGACCCTGGTTAAATGACAGTGACAGATTATTCCTTTTCTGCTATGTGATGGACAGCGTGAGCTCAGCGGTTTCAGTCTGCAGGGTCACTTTTTACTTATATTGTGGTCATTTTGTTTCATATCATGAAGAATTTAAGACCCTCTGTGATTCTTAGCTTACATTTAATGTTAAAAATATATATAATTTGGTGTGTCTACCCTTAACAAAAATACCTTTACTTCAAGTATATGTTTTAAAGTATTCTTAAGTTTCTTAAGTTTATTCTAAGTTTATGAAAGTACACTTTGAAGTATATATTTTAATGTAGCTTTTAAGGTTTGTTTTTAGTTTTAAAGTAATAAACTTTTACTGATTAGTGTATTACAATATTTTTTTAATAAACTGGAAATATCCCAAGAATACATCTACTCCACTTTTAATGCCTTACATTCAGCATTATAATATTTAATAGAATTTGAAAATATTTGTGTTCATGTTGATGTAAACTGAGTGCAAAAATTTGGTTTGAGTGATTTTTAGGAAACCATATGATCACAACTTTTTGTGACCCATCTTCAATTCTTTGATTTAAGTACGCTAGTTTTATTTGGTTGCTATGGTAAAGACAAGGACTTTCAATTGTTTCTTTAATGATGTGCCTTCAGTGGCTCAGTGGACTCTGTTACCTGGGAAAAATCCAGTTCCTGGTCCGGTACCTCCTGGTCCAAGTCCAGCCCCGGGTGGTATGTATACACCTTGGAGACGAAAGAAAAGGCAAAAGACGTGAGGGTCATAGCATTCTATCATGGAGTTAACACAGAAAACTTCATTTTTTTATAGCAAAACTTTATTTTTGGGACATTTTCAAATATTTTGAGTCATTGTGATCACTTTGCAGCGTTGATGGAGATCACAAAAACATGAGAGTGACAAAAAGCTAAATATCTTAGATGAATAAATAGATATTTATAACTCCCACTTGTATCCACCAGCTTCCCTTTTGTTGCCTGACTCCAAGTATAAAAAACTCCTGAGAAAATCATGCTGGATCTCCAAACAATAAAGATTGTCAAGGTGAGCCCACCAATGTAAGGATAACAATAAAACTCCCCAAAAGTAAGAAAAAAAATGATTGCAGTTGTTCTGACAGCTTCATTCAGTAGGACTGGGGAAGGTAAGACCATAATTAGAGAATGCTATTTTTTAAGAGGAAAATCTGGTTCATATCACAGAAACACAATGCAATTGAGAGACCAAACTTTCAGGACCACAGTGATTATGTTTAATGTTTCTTACATGTGTTGGGAGGCCAATTAATTGAAAGCATATGTCAAAGGCGTGCACTTGTTTGTTATAGAACGCTGGGCTCAGTTGTGTTCACGGAGTGTGGCCATCAGGGGAGAAGAGCTCAACACGGCATCACTGTCCTGCAGTGACTGCAGGAACGCTCATGACACTTGTAGCTCCAGAAAAGCAGGAAAGAGAGTAAATCTGTATTGCTTGTAGAGATTCCTGGCAAACTGAACAAGGCTTTTTCACTGATGAGCTGTGAAATGACTGTTGGGTTTCCCCTACATAAAATAGGGGGAGTACTTTAGGCCACAGAGGTGAAGAAAATGATTCTTTGTGTCAGTCATTTAAATTACAAAATTCCTGAAACGAAAGAGTCCTTTGGGATTAGACGTAAAAATGGGAAAACTGCAAGGAGGTCAGATCATCTCGCATGCTGTGCTGCTGAAGCTATCAGTGCTGATACGAGTTTTGTGTGACAGTGAGGATGACAGATGGTCCAAGAACAGGCTTAACATCTGATGGTGAAAACAGTTACTCAAAGTAGTCAGTAAATACTTTTAAAAGAGTCACTCCAATGAAAATTGGGTTTTTGGTGTTTATAACATGTTCTTGTAGCATTTTTCTCATGATGGAGGACAAAAATAAAAAACATATGATTAGAATTGCATTTCTTAGTGTTGATTTTTTTAAATCAGGATGAATCAGGAGCAGATTTAAAACCAAAAACTCTCAGTATTAATGGGCGATCCAGTTCTGAAGCATCCACTTGTCGACAATGGTCAAATCTGAATTCATGCCCTAGTTTGGGCATTTGAAGGGAAAGGGGAGTCTGAAATAGTGTTTTTAAGGGTACTTCTGTATCTCACTGTCAGTAGGGCGAGACGTGTGGCACTGTGCCGCGGAAAAGAAAAACGCTTTAGGTGTGCTCTGAAGCACAGAAGTTTATACTTAAATGTACGTAATGACTTATTGTTTCTGTATGACCTTTTTAAAGTTATAAAACCAAAGTTGTAAGGTATTTCCGACCACTGGCAGCTCTGCACTAACCTAGCTGATCGACGATTACTGATGACATCATCAAGTGGGAGTGACGTCTGAAGTAGAAGACACTTTTGCCCGATCCAAATTTTTTCCTTTTTCTCTTCCCCAACATTTTCCCCTCCAAACTGAGTTATCGTAAAATAGTATCTCTGATTTTGAACGTGACTTTCGCTCGATGACTTCACCATCTTCACTAGCATAGAAGAATTTGGAATCTGGCAAATAGATTCTTTAATGTCATAGTTTTCCTTGTCTGAGCTGGTTTCTGAAAACTGTACTGCAGGATTGCTCTGATATTGCAAGTTGTTCTTTTTTGTTATGTGAATGTTATTTTGGGGTTGTGACGAGCTGCAAGCTAGCGGGAGAGAGGGCAGGCAAAGGGATGATGGGATATAAGCGGAGGCTTACTTCTGCACTAATAGTCCCGCCCACAACTTAGAGGGGAATTTCTGATGAACTCCTTCGCTTTACACAAACGTTGTCCCCAAACACAACAGTTTTTTTTCGTTTTGGCTAAAAGCAGCATCAATCAAAAGATTTTAAGACGTTTTGGGAAAGAATTAACTTAAAGCTAATGTGATCAAATCAAGAATATTCTTTTTTCACTAAATATTTTCAGTTAAAATAAATTAAAAGTTGTGAGGACCTAAATTGTTTGGTTTTCTTTCATTTGTTGTAACCATGAAACTCCTGTAAGCTCATACAAAGTGATAAGAGTGCTGGTCATTCCAGTGACTCTGCACCTCATTATCAAACACCCAAGACAATGCATGTGACATCTGAGAGCATGTGCTCCTGAAAGTCTGACACTTTTTCCATGCCAATAGTTCGGACACATAAATCACAGCTGCAGGCACCACAAGTACAGGACAATTGTTCCTGATACTGCTCGCTCGATTTACAATCAAAGGAAGGATTTCCTGTCTCGGCAGGCAAGTGTAAAAGTGAGTTTGCTCCACTTTTCCTATTGCTCAGAATCCCCTCATTTTACAACAGATTTTTGTCTTTCTTTTTTTTTTTGCGGAGTGCAAAGAGTTCATCCAAGAGCGGTACAAACTGACCTTTGCCAAAAGGCCTGACCTGCTTTAGTAAAGTGAATGTTTTTCATGATCCTCATAATTTAAGTCATCTTCATGCACTTACACTCCTCGAGAATCCAGACGAGTCATGAGACTGAACTGAAAAATCTGAAAGAATGAATTACCGGGCTGAAGGGATCATTCGAGGCTGAATCTCTTTTGCAGGAAACTTTTTACCTATTTTTTTAAGGGAATTTGATTAGGTATAGCAAATATAAAACCCTTGTAGTGAAGTTAAAAACATCTGTGGCTGTTTACTGTAATTGATCTAATTTCATCAAAGGCAAGAATTTCAGATCCAGTTGTTTGTAGGTCTGCCTAAGAAATGTTCTTTCCTCTGAGTAACAGATTATGCAACTAGTTTGAGACCAATTTGGACTTCACAAAGCTATTAGAATCAACATGTTTCCAGCAGAAAAAAAGAAATCTGATGCATTGATTGTCCTTAAAACCTGCAGTGTCTTTGCACTAGATCCTTCAGATGTAATTGAGTGATGAAGTCCTGCAGGTCATCTACAGTTTAGCACAATATGAGTAAAACCATTGCAACATCTACTGAAAGCGCTTAGTAGTAACTACAAACATCTATTGAGCTATATTCAAATGCATACATGTATTTACAGCTATGAATTGATGCTACATTTAGGTCATTTTAGAGCCAAAGTGATTTGTCACATATTTGTGACAACAGGATTAAACTGCTTTTAGCCAAAATCAAAAACCTGTGTCGTTTTCTAGGACATAGTTTCTGCAGAGCAGCATTAGTTCAGCAGAAATTCATCTCTGAGTTGTCGTTGATATGAAGTAACCCTCCCATTCCCTCCCCATTGCATCTGTTTACACTCTTCCCCCACTAGCTTACAGCCCCTCACACCCCTAACCTAACATTACCAGTGGAACAAAAATGTCGGGAAACATTGGAGTTATCCAGTGGTACAGTTCTGAGCCATGGATCTATTTGTCTGCAAGTGGATGCTTTAGAATTTGTTTTTTGTGTAACAAACACAACCTTTTTCTAATAGCATTTTTTCATCTGCCCCTGATTCACAGACACTCAGAAATGCAATTTTAAGCTTAAGTTATTGTATATATGTTCTCCATCATGAGAAAAATGCCACAAGCTGGAATTTTCTATTTTGCTTTTACCCACAAGCTCCACCCCAACATGAGATTTCATGTATGATTTCTAAAAGTAAAAAATACACTTTTAATATGTTAAGAAAAGCTTTTAAAACTTAGAGCTGCAGCACACTTCCAAATGATTTGAAGAAGGATTGTCATGTAAGCATGTCTAACTTGAACAAATTCTCCATTGTTCAATGTGCAGTGAAACCAGGCGTGAATTCAACATTTTATAAGTACGATAAAATTAAAAAGTTGTTTAAATCCTTTTAGAATTCTCCCAATCTTTGTCAGATGGTCAGAACTATTAAGTTCTAAAGATTCTTCAAATTTTCTAGCAAATGACAAAAAGGAAAGACGATCTCATCATGAAGCCGAGTACAAAAACAATAGAAGTTATTAGAGAAATAGGTTTATTCAATATTTTTTCAGTGTAATTAAAGTTCCCAAAAGTAACAGGGAAATTTCTGGTATTCAAAGGCTGGAATTTTCATTTTGGTGTTTAGTAGGCTTACATGAAAATCCCTTTCTCACACAGCATGTGGTCATCCAAGTGTTTTGGCTTCTCCACTTCTCATTGTTTTGAATTTCATTACAATGATGTAGTTTAGCAAACTTAGACAAACAAAAAGAGAGAACTCAGTTCAAGTTCTGTTTTTTAGCGAGGTAATGAAAAGTAAGTTTTTCACATAAGCCTAAAATAATAACAAAAAAATACTCATACCAATTAGATTTTAACACAATCCCAGAGGAATATTTAAAGGCGTTTTTGTGATCACTGTATGATGGATACATTTGGAAATTGAAAGTCAGATGTTAATTTTTTTATGCATCAAACCAAAGCCAAGTGACAGAATTTTTCCTCCTGTTTTCCCCCATATTCACAGCGGTTTTTACAACTTTTCTCTAAAGCGCTGAGTTTTACTTCAGCCACAACGAGCTGGTGAGTAATGACATTTCTGCATGTACTGCGGTTTTTAGAAAATTCTCTCTTGGAAACATTTAACAATTAGCTTTACATTTGTGGACAAACTTACGTGAAAGCATAATAACACTTTGTCTGAAACACATGTGGCTTACAGAAAACAAGCAGATTATTTCATGTTCTCAGATCACACAATATAATACTAGATTACATCAGACACCTCACTGTTCTGTAGCACCAATCCTATTATTTTTTACGCACCATCCATCCATCTCAACCTGCTGAATCCCTGGGTTGCCAGATCCTGTTAGGTACACCCTCAACAGGTCATCAGTCTGTTGCGGGGCTAAACAATAACACACATTCACACCAAGGGGCAATTTAGGGTCAACAATTAACCTATGAAAAGGTGTGTTTGCATACATGCAGAAAAAGAACATGCAAACTCCACTCAGAAAGGGTGACAATGATTTAAACAAACAAGACAAAATCATTTACACTTTTTGCCAGTTATTTAGCTTCTATATGACACAAAGGGTATGTTTGAATTTCCTTCAATGTGCGGCACTATATAGTGCACTATACAGTACGTTCACCATTTTATAATGCTGTCCGAATCTACAATTTCAAAAATGAGTGCCCTGGAAATTTCCCAAAAGTCTTTGCAAAAAACCAGTGTGCATCGATGTTCATTATATTGGCAAATATAGACCACAATGCATTGCGGTAGAACAATTTTTACAAAAAAAAAAAAAAAAATGTGTTTAAATATTTTTTTTAACCATTTTTTGTTAAATAACCACATATTGCATCTAGTGTTTGTTTTCCAAATGTTCTGCTGTGGTAACACTTAATAGGAATTTAGAATTTTAAATGATATAGTCCAATCCTAGAGTTTCAAAAATGTTTATTTAATTTAATTTGAAGTATTTCTTAGGTCAATTTTTTTGGGGGAGAAATATTATTTTTATCAAAATGTCTGAGTTTTTATTCTATTTTAATATAATCTCAACATTTTGCTTTTGCCTTTTTTTTTATCTGGAAGCCAAAGTTATTATTTTCACCTGATTTATCTAATTTCCTGCTTCATATCGCTGTATTTTAGTTTCTCTCTGCTGATGTAGAACTATTTGAAATGGGAGGAATTTAGAAATATTATGAAACTCTTGTCCTTCTGATGTTGTTTCACTTGGAACAGACAGAAATCCTTGATAAATTGAAATAAAAAAAGTTGATTCCGTGAAAGTACTGATGACTCAGAGATGACTAAGGTATGCAGGGTTGTAGAAAACCATCAACAGTGTAAGATCCACGACTAAGAGATAGAAGAGCAAACAGGTTATATAAGGAGCTCAGAGATGGATTTATGCAATCATGACATCTTCTGGAACTGACTCACTCACAAGTAAAGTGTTCTTTGCTGTTTATCTGTTAGACTGGCTAAAGTTAAATCCGTCGGTCGACCACGAAACCTTCTAAAGTAAAAACTGATTAAATCGTGCTGACTCACTTGTGTCTGCCTCTGAGGAATTTGAGACTAAACTGATGAAAGGAGGTCCATCACAACTTCATTTTATTTCCTGTTTTAAATTAACTGAGAATTTTGTTTGCAAAAGACAAAACAGAAACTAAAGTTGGATCCCATTTTGTCACTTTGCTTGTAAATTTTGAAGTTCTTGGACGGCAGGAAAATAAAAGCCAGCTCAAGACGAGCGGCCTGCTGAGACTGTTGCCTCACAGCCTGGCGATGGCTGCCTGCATCAGGCTGTAATGAATCATCTCAGTTTATGTGTTTCTTACAGAGCATTTGGCACAAGCCGACTGCAGACCAAACACGACATGAGGACTAGAATAAGGTAAGACTTATAGTCATGCAGGCTGGGAGAGTGAGAGCTAAACAGAAACTGACATTTTTACCACCAACTGTGAGAAATGGCTACACAAATACTTATAGAGTAACTGCATCAGCTGAGTTCACGGTGGATAGTGCTTGTAAAAAAGGGGTTTGAATCTTTCAGCAACCAATCGTCTTAGAATTGGAACAGAATTCCAGAGTTATGGATGTTAAAGTCCCACTCCAACTATATGTTTTACTATTGTAAAAGTGTTCCCAGTGATCTTTTGACTTTGATAATGCTGTTTTTAGCCAAAATGTTAAGAATTGAGTCATTTCTAGGGCATGTTTTCTGCCGGAGTTCATCAGAAATTCACCTTAAAGTTGGGGAAGAAAGTAGACTTTTTCTTAAATGGTTTATGTACGGCTGATCCATCACAATTTGAATAAAGAAATAATCAGAAATGCAGTTTTAATTTAAAATTATTTTACATATGTCTTCCATTGTGAAAAAAAATGCTACAAGAACATGTTAAAAACACAATTTTCATTGGAGGGTCATTAAGGAAGTGAAGTTTGATGTTAAATATATGTCAAAATTTGCAACAATGAGAGTGTTTTTGCAAATGTTGACATAAATTAAAAGTTATAACTACTTATTGTCCCAAAAGTCAAGTTCCATGACAGGGGTTTGGGCCGCTGATGCACCTGCCACCCAAACCACAATGGCACTGGCCCCCTTTGAGCTCCCTTACAGGTGGTGGGCCAATGGGAGAGTGATCCCACATCATTTTTGAGGGCTGGACCAGACCAGGGCCCGTGGGACGAGCCCCACTCACCAGGCTCTTGCCTGCAAGCCTCAGCCCCACGCCTAGCTCCAGAGTGGAGGGGCCGAAATGAGCTTCCTCTGTCGGGTGGCTGGGCGCTCCCTTAGAGAAAGGGTGAGAAGCTCGGTCACCCGGAGAGAGCTTCTCCTCCACCATGAAAGGAGCCTGTTGGGGTGGCTCGAGCATCTGATTCGGATCCCTCCTGGATGCCACCCTGGAGAGGTTTTCCGGGTATGTCCCAGTGGGTGGAAGCCCCGGGGGAGATCTAGGACACGCTGGAGAGACAATGGCCCAATCCGAATACTTCTCTTCTCTTTAGCCATTCTCCCTTCCCATTCATTTATCCCTCCAAACGAAGAGTTGTGAAAAAAATAGTGTTCCATAATTTGGACATCACTTTGGTTTGATGACGTCACCAAAAATCGCCGGTCTGCTAGCGATAGCGTGGAGCTTCCAGTACTTAAATATACACATCAACATCGGTTTTCTAACTTTAAAAAGGTCATGCTTATATTTAGATTTGCATATAAATGTAAACGTCTGTGCTTCAGAGCATACCCACATAAAGAGAAGCACTTCTCAGCACAACGCACTTTGCCCTCACGACAGAGGACTTTGTATCCCTCCCACGACGGTCAGATTTAAGAAATAATTCCAGACAGGCTTGCACTAAAAATGCCCCTTCAAAAAAGGGGAACAACTCTCGGCTGGCCTGGGAACACCTCAGTGTCTGCTGCCCCTGTGACCCGGTGGATGGATGGATAATGGAACTATTTATTGTGAAATGAAGATAGCCAAAATACTGACAAAAATGGGACATTGGTTTCAAACTAGTTCTTAAAAATGTATCTGATTGATGAAAACCTGTTGGCTGTATTTTACTGTGTCCAACATGCCAGTAATCACTGCTCACTTTCATATAAAACATGGATTCATGAGGAATGACTGTTTCACATTACTGTACTACATTCAGTCAGTGTGTGAAACCCAGCAAATGCTGTTCAGGTGAGAGCAGAATGAAGTCATTCCACTTCCAAATTACACCAAGCTCGTCAACAAGTGAGCATGCTTTAGTGGAACCAGCACTGAAGAAGCTAAAAGAAATTCTTTTGTTCAAAGAAAACAACACATCTGGGTTCTGTTCTGTTAGCGGTTCAAATGGTCTTCTTCCTCAACCACAGAGTGCCGTTACTCATTTCCAGAGGCTGGATGCAATATTAATCCAATAATCTGCTCCGAGTCTTAATCTAACCTGAACAGGGATTAAAGCAAAAGAGGTGATTACAGCGTGGTACCAGCAGAGCTGGAACACACGGCTCGCCTGAAACCAGCCGGTTTCACTGGCAGCTGGGGGGCTGCTGCTCCTCATAATTAGTACTTGTGACAGTTTGCAATCCAATCTGCTCTGACTTCGTTTAACTTCAACTAAAGCTGAGCAAATTTCTGTGGCTTATGCTTTATATTTCTGACCCAACAGACTTCCAGGTGCTCAAAGGAAACCATCACGACCCATTTAGGTTTGTGCAGACTGACTGACCGGAACCCATAAATGTACTGAAACATGTCTGTCAATGTCAGAAACACAAGTACTGGCTTCTTTATAGTAACAAAATAGAAGGAATACTAGATCTTTTAACTGATTTAGCAATAAAAAGTAATACATTTACGCCCAAATGGATAAACTTCTATTAACATGCGGTTAAAAATGTGTTTATTTTACTAACAAAAACCTTCTCCACCTCCAAAAACTATTGAGGTCATTTGAATTCTCTCTACAGCCAACAAACATGCCGCCGTACCTGCACATAATCAGAGATTAGCAAAGGATGCGACACTTGTACAAACAAACTGCGATCCAGATGTTTTCTTTAGGAGCTTGACTCGTTTGTAGCTGTCAATGGAAAGCTTTCAAACAGCTCTGTGACGATCCAGAGGGCTGTTTCTGTGCAAAGGCTTTAAGCGGGTGTTAATGAGGTTCACGTTACTCACAGGTAATTTATCCTCGGACGATGACCAAAGGAGTTTTTTGGGGATTTAGGTGCATGCACACACACACAGATGGAACTGGTTCGAGAAATGTTTGATATCAATACATTCAGGGCTTAGGATCAAAGCAAGCAAGTGGTGAGACGTTGTTGCCTGGAGTTCTGCCTGCCTTACACACCTGAAAAATGTGGAGATGCAGGTGGCAAATTATATTCAGGAGAATAAATGAAAGTAGTCTTCAAAAAAGAGAGAAAAAGGGCAAAAAAGAGTGAGATTGTATCTGCATGAAACATTTATTGTAGCAATCTAGTAAAATAATCACAGCACTTTTGTATAAGACTCTAGAAAGCACGGCGGAACATACACAGCTGTGAATTTTGAGCAAATAATTCAATAAGAAATGGACTGGACGGCAGCATTTCCAGCCCCAGATGAAGAACATGTTTTCCATTTGGGGGTTCAGAAACTCAGAGGATCTCAGCCAAAACACAGACAGAGAACCAATCAAAGAATTGGAAAAAAAAAAAAAAAAAAAAAGAGGAGCAAAGGCAAACTGACTAGCTGAATGATAGTGGGAGGAAAAGCATGCTCACAGGCTCTCTGTATATCTCTCTGTCTGAAAAAGATAAGGCGTGACTTCAAACTGAACTGAGGCTAGCCCCTCCGTCTGAGCGCTGGTCAAACTTTTCAGAGTGACTTTCTTATCCAAGTTCATTAAATTTTTTTTTAAGTAATTGAGAAATTAGTTAAAAAGCATCACATTTTTATTGTTTTATTGCAAAATTTAAAGCCAATTACATGTAACAATGTCAAAAAAGTAACTTTTTATTATGGTTCAGCTGCACATCCAGTTGAACTCTGTAGTTCATTATACAGGCATGACTATCACGCAATTATGATTAAAACTACTTTAAAAAGGCTCATTGTGACCTATTTCCTCACTCTGATGCATAACTTTTAATATTTCTAAATACATTTTATACAATGCAAAAAATATATATTTTTAAAACATTTTATTTTTATTTTTTCAAATTTTATTCGCTTCAACTGCAAAAAAACATTTTTAACATAAATTGGCAGAATAAAAGCTGATGAAAGTGTTAAAAAATGAGTGAACAAACTAAAAAAGATTTAAATTCTGCAGAGGAAAGAGAAAAAACTTGCACCTGTTCCTCCATATGTGCGGAGGATGGAGGAGAGGTCACGGCCACGTTCACCTGAGGTCCACTTACCTCCTTGAAGAGAGGGCAGGATCAGTGCTGAGAGGAAGAGTCCACACAGGAGCACCAGAGTGTTTCTGTTAGCCATCTCACTCCAAAATGCACCACCCCTCTCCTGATCGGCTGCTTTTATTCTCCTCTGGCTAATTACCGCTTCACTGAGAGCGGCGGGGAAAGATAAAAGATACGGCGCTTGGCGTGATCATGAGAGGGCAGCGTCTCTTGTTCAGTGGATCACTTTGCTTTTCCCCCCTCTGAGTCTGGTGTTGCTGTTTTTATTCTGGTGACTCCTGCCAGCAGCAGAGATGTTGTTGCCAGTAAGAAAAGAGAGAGAGAGAAACACACACACACAGATCCCCTTCTCATCCAGCAGGAATTGAAATGTCTGCCAAGCATTTGCAGCATGGGATCTGCAGCATATTTATCTGTAACATCCGAAAAAGAGAGGGAAGAAGGGCCGATCCAGCCCGGACTGCTCACCGGATTTATGGCTGTAATGTTTTAGCTCATTAGTTTTCAACACCGGCAGGGACATTTTTTTTTGTTGTTTTTGGTTTTTTTGTGAGCGAACTAGAAAACTGTAATTAGAAGGAAAAGAAGACAACAAGTGCTGAAAGGTTTCCAGGAAACAACGGGGGATTACAATGTCAGTAATCTTAAGATAAAAACTGGAGAAGGAGGATGGAAGGAAAAGAAGTGGGTGAAATATTGACTGCTCTTAGTGACAGACAACATAGAACTCAACGGATTATTACTATAAAGCATGAAAAAATATATTGCATACAAAACGTTGACAACAGTTTCAATACCTTATATATGAAGCAAATTCCTTTGAACAATCTAACTTCTAAGTCAACCTTAAGGCAAGGTTCAAATTTAATTTAACAATTTCCTTTGAGTGTTTCAAATATCCAGTTATGGATATTTTTGTTTAAATAAACAGACACATTTTCAGGATGGTGTCATGATTTGCTTGATTAATTATTTTCTTTTGTTCTTATTTTGTCATTTACTTCTGTGAAGGCTGGCTTTAACTCCACCCACTCACCTGTGGATTATTTTAGTCAGATTTTATTTGAAGAACTTCACAGCTTAAAGCTGATCTGCTGAGGAACCTTAAAGGAAACAAGTTTCTGTCAAGCTTCATGCAGATTTTGAGTTGTGGCCATTTATGCTTTAGAGGTGTGGCTTCAGCTCAGGTCTGCTAGAAAGACTAGATTCCTGGACTTGAAGATCTACACATTAATGTGTCTTAAAAAAAAAGAAAAAAAGCTTGAGGTATATTAAAATTGATATATATTATTTTAAGCAATGATTTTCTTGTAACCTTTTACAAAAAACTAACATTTTATATTATTTCTAATATTTTTTTAGCTTGGCAATATCTTACAATATTTTCTCGATAACATTTGTTCAATTTTTTATTTCACATTTGCAAAAAAATTGAAATTTTTATTTTTTAAAACTTGTTTAAGAACTTTTTTTGGTATTTTTGTCAAAGTCTCCTAAATCAGTGTTTCCCAACTCTGCTCTGCATGTTCTCCCGCCCTGCAAGTTTGACCTTTTCTGTCGACACATGACTCATATATTTAAAAAAGTGTTTCCATTGCAGTTTTGCGAAATATGTCAATTTTGATAAGCCTCAAAAACCCCTTTCGCTCAAAACTTTTTTTTTCAATAAATGCAAGTTTTTCAAAATAATGTGTTTCCATTAGGCAAATTTATTTTATTTATTACAATTTGCCCAATGGAAACACAGCTGCTGTCACTCCAGGTTCATGTTAATAATCATCTACAGCTGTTTTCACTTCTGCTAATTGTCTTATTTTGAGGTCATCTACTTTGTCATTTTCTTGCTTCTCTGTTGGTTTTGTCATGTTTAAATGTATTCATTAAATGTTTCTATTTCTGCCACCTACCCTGGTCTCTTGTTTATTGGGTCCTACACCACCAAAGGTTGGTGTGATGTTTACCTTGAGAAATACGTTTAATTCCCACTGGCTCAGGTGGTTGAGCAGGTTGGCCAATAATCGGAGGGTTGTTGGCTCCAACCCTGCTCCCCCCTATCAACTGCCGTTGTGTCCTTGGGCAAAACGTTTCACCCTCCCTACCTCCTATGTGGCTCCACTGGTGTGTGAATGTGTGAATGTCCTAATGATGGTCAGAGGGGCTAAAGATGCATATATGGTCACTGATCAATGTTTTTAATATGTTTTTACTATCATTTTTATGTTTTTTACTCTTTAAATTATGAACATTTACAGCTACCTTTTATCGATTTTTTTTTACTTACTATTTATTTTATTCTATTTTTTTTATGCTTAATCACATTTAACTGTGTGGTGTGATAAATGGAGCAAAGACAATGATATAATTTCCGTAAGGATTAATAAAGTATATCTACTGGCATCATTAGCTTAAGAAAGTCCTTTATTATTCATCCCACAGTTGGGAAATTCCAGTGTTACGGCAGTTTACCATCACTAAGTATTAATAAGGAGTGAATGAATAATAAATGCACATTTTAAGCACTTTGAGCATCTGGAAAAACGCAGAAAAATCAATTTCATTATTATTGTGCTTTTATTCCAGCATCAATGAAGTTGATGTCAGCAAAACATGCTGAGGTAACTTATGAAACAACTATGAAATTGTGTCCATGCAGTATGACTCAAATGATATTTTATCTGGCCTAATAAATCAGTGCCTTCACTAAATCTCCATATTTAATACTGAAAGTGTGACTTCCAAACAAGATGCTGAACCCTGTTCTCTCTGCTAGTTCAATGATTTTTGGTGTCAAATAGTTGTAAAGAAAATGTGCAGAGTGGAAGCAACTTGCAGAATTATTTGAGTCCTCCTTAGAAAAGTTGATCCATTTATTTATTTTCTTAACCTGCCATATCCCTTTCGGAGTCATTGGGTTGTCCTGGCTACTGTAGGGCAAAGGCAGGGTACACCCTGGACAGGGCGCCAGTCTGTCGCAGGGCATAAAGGATTTAAATGTTACTTTGACTTAAGCTTCAAGTGAAAAAAAATATTTAAAACAGGATTTGGCAGCATGAAAGCTTTATAAACTATCAAATGAACAAATTCAAATTGTGTGACTGAAGCTCTGTAGAGTCGGTCAATTAACAGATCAATAAGCAAAACTGAACTTCACAAAAACGACAAAGACAAAGATGGTCGGTTATACAACAAACAAACTAATGTAGTTTTCCTTTTATGGTTTTATACTTTGCAATAACTTAGAGTAGAATCAAAGAAATTTGTAGAGGAAAAACAGAAAAGTTTCACTGTTTTTTCAAGAATCTGAAAACAGCTGAACCTCTTTTGGTCCTCACCTTACATCAACATTTCTGACTGACTCCCACCAGTCACTAATGTGAAATATGAAATTCTCATCCCTCTCCGACCCTTGAATCCAGTCACTATGGTCCCTGTCCTCTATGATCTACATGAGGTAATCTTTGGTCGCATTAATCTAGTGTGAAATGGCTCTGGAACCTCCAGGAGAGGAGGGGAGAGCGTGCAGCTCAGGTGTTGCTGTTCTGACTGTCACATTGTTGTGGTCCTTTTTTAGGGAGCAACTGTTTGTCTAAAGGGAGCAGAAAGAAGTCCACACAGAGAATATATATTTTTAAACTCTCAATCCTCCTGTTGTCCACGATCTCGACATGCAGGTGTACAACGAAGTCTCAGCAGGCTTTGTCCGACTCATCAATTCTAATATCAGAGCTTTAATGTAAAACGATGTAGTTGACAAACAGATGAATGTCTTCTTAATTGTTCCAATGCAATTTTGGAAACAAAAGCTTTATCGGTACCAGAGAGTCCAGTCTGCAAACAGCAGAGCGCAAATTCATCTCTGCTCAAAACCATTCCTAAGCCAACACCTGACTGCTGACATGACTGTCAGTGTTCATCTTTGTGTTCTGCTCCGAGACACATATTAGGGATTTCAAAAAGAAAAGGCTCGAGAGGAGGTCATTTTTTTTTTCTGACAAGAGCTGCAGCCAAACACATTACTCTCTCAGACACAGACCTGACAGACCAGACTGTTTGCATGCCTGCTAATGCAGTCTGCTGTCCAAGACACACAGTATCCTTCATAGTGGTGACGTCCACCATTGGAGTTCATATTCCCTCATGTTTGTTTCCTTGAAGTAAGGTCAGACATGTTGACATTATCAGCTTTTAATAGGCTTGGTTTCAAACAAATGCAGAGCATATTTTCCCCTTGAATGATTATGCAGACACGGATAAGGTTTAATTCTTTAGCTAAACAGAAATTATTTATTATTCACGCCCTTCCATTTTCTCTACAATCCACTTTAGCTTGTGTTTATCCTGCCACTCACTTTCATTATGGAAACAAGAAACTTATTTTCCTACTTTTTCACACCATCTAAAAAAAACAAAATTTTAAAGAAAATAAAAGCACTTTATCATCAACATAAAATTATTATTCCAAAAACGATTAATGCATTCCAGGAGATTTAATTTGCATACAAATAAAGGGCAAAAATAATAATCTATCTTTTTGTAACTTTTACTTAAGCTGAAGTTTGACCCCTAATTTAAAAAACTATTTATTGTGTGTTTATGACTAATAAAAAACATGAAAGTTGAATTTGAACCAGTGTGTAATTGAAGTGAAAAGTCATTAATTACAATCCAAACATCAAGAGGAAAGTGACCTAATGCTGTTTTATGCATGGCAACAGTCTTTCCACGTCTGATTTAAAAGAAGAAAAAAAAGAACTGACTTGTGTGCTTGGGAAGCCAAAGTGTATTCTGGATGAGAGCACTGTTTTCCTGAGTCTTTTTGAGAGTTTTAATGTCTATTTTAGTTCATGTCTGGTATTCATCCTCGGGAGTGAGCTTGGTTGTGTTTTTGCCAAAAATGCTCAGATTGAATATAAACTTCAGGGAAGTACAAGAGTAGGTCACAGGGTGTTATTAATAAAACTGTAAACTGTTGAGCTTTTATAACATTAAGGATGAAAGTTTTTGCTTTTAACTGAGCACACAGGATTAATTATCTAAAGTTTTCAGCTGCATATCTGAAGTTAAAAAGCCTAATATTGAGAAGACAACTCTACTGACCATCTCTGGAGCCTCTACAGCAGGGGTGTCCAAAGTCCGTCCTTAAGGGCCGGTATCCTACAGGTTTTCCAACCAACCTGCCATTGAAGCTCTTTTTTTGCCAAACACACCTGATCCAGGTAATCAGCAGCAGATAAGGCAGAGTTTCTGGAAAATCAGCAGGAGGCCGGGCCTCGAGGCCTGACTTTGGACATCAAACTGATTACCTACGCACCATTTACTATCTGGTAAACAAAAAATACTATATTATCTTGTGTGCATCAGTTACTATTTGGTACGCACCAGTTACTATCTGATATGCACCAGTTACTTTAGCATCTTGTGTACACCAGTTACAATCTGGTACGCACCAGTTACTATTATATATGTCCACCAGTTACTATCTTGCGTAACAGTAACTGTAGTATATGGTGTGCACCAGTTACTACCTGATGCACACCAGTTGCTTTAGTATATTGTGCACACCAGTCACCATCTGGTGCACACCCCTTGCTATCTCCTCACCAGTTACTATAGTATCTTGTGCACACCACTTACAATCTGGTGCACACCAGTTATTATCTGGTGCGCACCAATTTCTATCTTGTGCACGCCAGTTACTATAGTATCTTGTGTGCACCAGTTTCTATCTGGTGCACACCAATTACTATAGTATCTGGTGAACACCACTTACTATCTGGTGCACACCAGTTTCAATCTGGTGCACACCAGTTACTATGGTATCTTGTGCACACCAGTTACTATAGCATCTTGTGTGCACCAGTTTCTATCTGGTGCACACCAATTACTATAGTATCTGGTGCACACCACTTACTATCTGGTACACACCAGTTACTATCTGGTGCACACCAGTTACTATCTGGTGCGCATCAGTTACTATGGCATCTTGTGCGCACCAATTTCTATCTTGTGCACACCAGTTACTATGGTATCTTGTGCACACCAGTTACTATAGCATCTTGTGTGCACCAGTTTCTATCTGGTGCACACCAATTACTACAGTATCTGGTGCACACCACTTACTATCTGGTACGCACCAGTTACTATAGTATCTTGTGTGTACCAGTTTCTATCTTATACAAACCATTTACTATAGTATCTTGTATGCATCAGTTACTATCTGGTGCATACCAATTACTACAGTATCCAGTGCATACCAGATAGAAACGTATGTGCACCATTAACATAAATATCAATGGACACCGCAACCCCTCCCCTTCTGTGTTCCAAATAAGAAGTGCCCGCTTGTTGCAAGAAGGTAAAAATCCCATAGACTTCCATTGAGAAAAAGATAGTTATTTCTCAGTCATTTTATTTGTCAGAATAATCATTCTCTCTCTGATGCTTCCTTCTTAACACGTTCTTTCTAATCCTAATTTTTTAAAATATATTTTTTCTTTATTGCCAGTTATTCAAGTTATTAACTGACCAATCAGATGCCTCAGTAAAAGCATGTGACTCCTGCTGGCCCCGCCTCGAACGTTTGATTGGCGATTCCTCCGAGCCACTTTCAGGAGGTGGGATATGGGCTTTGAACAAGCCGGAACAAGCTCACTCATGATTGGTTAACTGTATTTCCTCTAAAAACATGACTCAGACCGACTCAGACTAATCACTGTCGATGGGCTGCAGACCTATCAGGAAGTGACGGCGAAGGCTCTGGCCTGATTTTGCGAGGGCTGAAGGTAATGCATTTCCTACGGGGGACCTCAACACTTGATATGTCCAGTTGTTATCAAACGTCTATGGTGGGCACAAGAAACTAGCTTTTTATTGTTTTTTAACTTTGATGTCCACTTAGGGACTCCATAATCATCTTATGGCTGTACATACTTGTTTTTGTTTTACTTCAAAGCATTATAACGTCTTGGGATTACTGGGGATGAAGTTTGTAAAATCATTCCTAGAGATTTTGAGTTTCAGCACTTCATGGATTTCAGGAAAAAACAGAAATGTTTAGTTTCTTCTTTGATGGACATGTATCTTTAGTGAACCCTTGTGGTCGTAGTGCCTCTTTAATGTCCCTGACAATCATATAGGCCAACAGGAGAGATCATGTCAATGGATATTTAAACAATTTGACCATTCTTAGCAAAAATTAAACTTAATGGCAGAATATTTGCATCATTACATTCTAAACTATGTGGAGCATGTTTGTTTTCCTCAGTCCATAGACTGTATAAGGAGTCCGCTTTAGCACAGGTTGCTCAATGAAAGATCTCTGCAGTCAGTGAGTCAGTTTGGACTTTAAATCTTAATTTTCCACTTTTGGAACAAGTATTTAAGGATTTTACTGCAGCTGTAACCCTGAAACAACACTGAAAAAACATTAAGTCAAGGTAAATTGTACTCTTTGACTCTTACCTCATTAATTTTAGGTTTGCTATTTGGCATTTCTATGACGTAAATGTGTTTAAAAATTCTTGTAGTGTGGAGGTGAAGCACAGATGGTCAGATTGCAACGTGCGATTATTGCTATAAACTAGACAAGTACTTTCTCATTAGCCTGTTGATAAAACAGAAAAATACTCCAGAATGATGAAACCACTTTATACGATTCTTTATTAACTTTATCAATTTGAGTATAAATATGTATCAAACACAAGTTCTCATTTTTTTACCAAAGATTTCATGTAATAATGCAAAGAAAAGCTGGTAGACTAAATAAAATAGTTTGTGAGAATTATTAGTCTGGAGTTTTTATTTTGTTTAAGCAAAAACTTAAAGCAAGAGAGAAGAATTATGACTGTTTTTACTTGTTTCTTTTTACTAACACCCCTAATTAGACACACCATCAAGAAATGCAAAGGCCTGAAGATGATTGACAGTCCAGAGGGTTGGGGGAGGACGACGGCGAGGAGAACAGAAGGCTTCAGTTTCCACTTAGAAAATAAGTTATTTGTGAGTGCAAAAGGTCTACTGCCAATTTTCCAATTTTCCTTTATTTTGAAAAACCTATTTAACCAGGCCAACCAGGGTTATAGAAAAAAGTAATATTTATGAAAAGTTCTCAAAAATTTTCTTTTCTTTTTTTTTCTCAATGAGAAAATGTCTCCAGTCCGATAAAAAGTATTTTCAGATGAAGGTTTAGAACATGCAGTAGCAAATTCAACAATTTTCTTTAGAAAATGCAACAAATTATTATTATTAAAAAATAATTAAAGCAGTTGTCAGGGTAAAACTTCAGTTTTCAACAAACTGTCGTTCGGCCTTAAAGACCCACTCAAATGAAAATAATGCTTTTGTTGTTTTTAACATGTTCTTGTTTCATTTTTCTCAGGATGGAGGATGTGGAGGTAAAACTGCATTTCTGAGTAATTATTCAAGTTTACAATAGAAAAAATATATAATTGAAATGAGAAGTTTACTGTATTCTAAGAGTTCAGTCACAAGAACAAGTAGGTGCAACTTACATAAAATCCAGGTAACATGGTATTAAAAGTACCAAAGATTCAACTTTTTAAGATTTTCTTTTTTAAACTTGTGCACTCTGGTACTTCATTTTGTATTAAAAAAAAAAAAGACATTCTTGTATGTTTTAAAAACTAACGGGTGTCTTGTGTTGGCAAACCAGATCATCTACATTCCCACAACCTGACATTGTACTAATCCCACTTAACAATAGGAAAGATAGCAATTTCATCTGAATGTAGTAAATTTGAGGACATTTTAAGTAATAAGGTAAAAATAAGAAAACAATCAAATCATCTGTTTCTGTCTTTCTTATATTACATAAAAGTTTTGCGGTAAGGTTACATAATTTTTTTTAATCTATCTTCAAAATATACATTATTGAAAAACTACAATACAACAATAATTGTTATTGCTTGTTTTGTGTAATTATATATGTATATAGATATATATTAATTGAATAAATATAATTAAACTCAAACGGCAGGTAAAATCGGGGATAAATATAGAAGTGGTTGCATTCAGATTCTTTAAGAATAAAGAACAGGGAGATGTTTTTGACTGTCCAATGCAGATTGTCACAACGTGTCAATCTGAGTATCAATACAGAGGTGAAGTATAGATACTAGCATGATCAGATCCATACTTTTGTTGCAGTTTTTCTTAAATTTGTATAGTCAAGAGCTTCAATTTACTCATGGATTTCATGCAAGAGTAGTGTATGTCTACAGCCCAATTTGAGTAAATATCCACCCAATTTGTACGGGAAACTGCCCAATCTGGCATTATTGTGTGAACTGCGTACCTTGTCTTCTCTCGCTGCTGCTCACACCTTTCAAGGAAAAAGTATCAATATTGGCGATATTGGCCCTGTAATTACTTGGTATTAAACCCAAATTCCCAGTATCCCCCACCACTACCAGCCGTGTACAATGAAAGAAAAGCAAGAGTTGCCCCAATCTATTTGTATTGTTAAAAAAAATTTGATCATAATTATATTTCCAAGAATGGAAAAATAATTTCCTCTTGGGCATGTTCTAACTCTTAATATCAACCAAAGTTTAGCCAGAAGTTATAAAAGTCAGGTTTTAGTCTCAGTGTAGAATTGCATTTACATTTATAACCTGAGCTTCCCTGTTCCAAAGATATATCCCAGCCACAAAGAATAAAATCATATTTTAAGGAACCTTACAAAAAAAAAAAACAGGTATTTATGTACTACATGTTTGTCCATTCCCCCTTGATGCCAGTTTATTAAATCTGGGCATCTAGTCAATGTAATGAATCCCGCTTCTGTTCTCTGAGTGGAAACACGTTGCCTGGTGACAGCCACAATGGACAGATTGGGCTGTCTGCAGTCGTTTTACATGCAGACAACCTGTGCGCTGCTGCTAATGGTGGAGTTTTCTGTTTGGACTGTTTCTTTCCTTGCAGCATGAGTGAAATCACAGTTTAACAGTTTGCATGTGAGCTACCTTTGGTACAAAGAGCCTTTGTTCACTGGGGAAGTATCTGCATATTGACCTTGGGTGCTGCATGGGAGAAACGATGATACCATCATCATGCAGTAATCACAGGGTGATTGTGTAATGTGTTATGTCAAAGATTCTTACTGCGAATGAGATACCATTGTCTTGAGGTACAATGGTGTTCAGATTGTATTAAAATACATAAGTTATAATGGTCTGATACCAGATGGGACCCTTTTTGTCTTTTTGCATTGGATGAGTGCAAACCCCAATCATCATTATCTTCCACCAACAGAGACTCAGATTTACTAACCTCCTCCCAGACTCTTTGCAGATACTCTGCAGCAAGAATTGCTCTGATCTTGAAGTAGTGTACAATAAATAAAAATTCTGTTCCTGCAGGAAAACTGGAGATTTGGCTAAAGCCAAAGCAGGAAGCAGGGTGACTCATGTCCTAAACGCTCAAACGTTAAGGATGTTTCGCAAGAGCACAAGCAAAGTCTCTGAGGCTTGATGAATCTATTTTTGTCAGACTCAGTGTGGGTCTCGCATGCATGTGCTTTTAAGCCCATCTCAGACTTGGTCAAGTTATGCTGAATAGTAATGCATTTGCTTTCACTTATCTGTGACTGAAGCACCGTTGCTCTTTTATTTATCCTCTTGGTAAAGCTGATGGGACGTACACAACAACTTCGCCAACCAGTGTTTGAGCGGCAACTTTGTATGAAAAGTCTATGTAAGCATTCAAAACTATCACTTTCATGTGTCCATTTCCGGGCTCTACAGTGTACAAACCGGGGATTTATTGAACTAATAACTGGTTGAAAGTCAAACAGCTGAACTTTGACCAATCAGAGAGTCAGATTTGGTTGTGACTAGGGGTGGGAAACTTGTGGCACCTCACAATTTGGTTCAACTATGATTGAGGAGGCAAACGATTTGGTTATGAAAGTGTGGCTTCCAGTCATTATCTGAGTTTGAAGGAAATGAGAGTTTAGCTGCTAGCCTTTGGTTAAAAAATGAACAGCTATTGTGAAACTTGGCTCTGTGGTGATTAAAGTCCAAGCGTCACACATTAATGCTATCCTTCCAGCTTTCACAACTGCTTCCATGACTTCAGCTTTCGTCTCAGGATATAGTGCTGTGATGACGGTGTTGGTGAAGACTTGACCGGTAGGGATGTTGTATCTCGACTCTAACCTATAGAAGTGTGTTTCGAAGCCCTCATTCTCCACCACATCTCAAGTTTCTTTAGGATATCTAATGTATCCAGTAGCACCTGAACGGTTTCCACCCTCCTCCTCCTCCAGATGGAACCTTATGATGTGATTTTGCAAATTTGTTGTGTTCCCTACAAATTTAATTTTGGTCTGACAGAACTTACACACCACATAACTTTTATCCCAAACCAATAAAAGCCAAAAGCAAATCAACACTGTAGTTGGGCTGGTTGTTTAATACGGTCTGCAGGGTCAGCCATGTTTGTGCGCTCTTCAAAAGCCTCAGAGTGACTACTAACCTTTAATTAGTTCTGCTTGTTACTTTTACTTTAAATTATAATACTTTTTTGATGATCAATTATTTAAAATTCATAAATGATTCAATATAGTTTTTGGATCATTATTGATGCATCTAATAATCGATTATTTCCCCCACCCCTAGTTGTGACGTCTTGGTAGCATCCTTTACAAAACATAGAAGTGCCAACCAGTTGAAAAGTAATCACGCAGGAGAAATTCATATTTGTGGTTTGTGACACAAAGTCTGTCAAATATTGGAAGAGAGTTGTGAAAGGAGAAAGATTTGTGAGCTTTGTACCACTTTGGCATTTTGCACCAAGACTCTTCCAACTGTAGGTCATGGACAAGCGCTGATAAACAGTGGAGAAACAAACTAAGAAGAAGCCACTCCCTGCTTGTAACAAAACCATATATAGCACCTTCTTGAATGCGCCCCACATCCCCAGTGTGTGAGGCATAACCCTTACCAAATCCAGGTGAGACCCCCTTTTGCTTTCACAGCTGCACCGACTTCAAGTGACACTGATTTGACTAGATGATAGAAACAATCATGACCTCCCAGCAGTGACATGTTTGTTACCCAAACACCTTCTCTGCTCGATCACAGGTGCTCTGTTGCACTGACATCTGCTGACAGTAGAGGCAGCTAAAGTACTGAGAAGCTGTTCTGTTCAAGAAACTTTGAGAACAAGAGTGGACTTGGTGCATTATCCTACTGGAAGTGCCTATCTGATGAAGTTGGTTCCTGTACCATATTTGGAATAAAGAATAATAGGGACAGGTTTTTGTCAAATATTTAAAATCTATGTAAGAGATATATTTTATAACTGTTGCATCATTATATTAATTGCATGTAAAAACACTGCTAAGCACTTGATTTAAATCTGTGACAGATGTTTAAAAAATAAAGTTTTTGCAGGTTTGAAGCTCGTGCAAATAAAGCACTGAACGAACTCATTCCCGACTTTATGTCCTCACCCAAAAAGAATTGTTTTGCCACAATAATTTACATTGTCAAATAAAATGAGTCTGTAGAAATGGAACATGTTCCAGCTGTCACTCGGTAAAAAAGGCATGAAAGACCCAGAGCAGGTCGCCAACAGCCCACACAGAAACAAAGAACCACTCACACCAGACTCACCGCCACAGTTAGGGTAGAAATCACCAATTAACTGCAGTTATGTGTTTTTGCTGCAGTGGGAAAGTCAAAGAAGGAGAGCCTTACACACAAAGCTGGCATTTGTATCCAATGTGACAATCACTCACCAATCCTTAATGATGGCTTCAAATCATCTAAAAAAAAACATTACATCCCTACTAGAGCTGTTCTTTGGAGGAAAATGAAAATGCTCCTTATCAGTTTAGCCCGGGGTGGGCATTTTTTTTTTTTAAATTATGGGCCACAAAGGGTTCTAAAGTTGACAAAAGGGCCAGACCAGAAGCAGATGCAGAGTGTTTTGATAAGACAACCTTCCCACCTCTATTGAAGTTGTCATTAAGGCTAAACACTCCACGTCTTGCATCTGCTGCTTGTGAGCGTCTTTTCAGTAGTGCTGGCCTCAATCTAAAATAAGTTCCTAGAACTTTGTGAACCAGCTTTTGTTAAAACTGATCAAAACAGAACCCCCTTTGAAACTCAGAGGTGAATCACATCTAAGTCAGCTCTGAATTTTATTTTATTTGGCTTTACTACTTTTAATTATTTTATTATTTCTTTTTGTGCCTTTTTTGAATAATTGGAGTGTGACTGAGACTGACTTTTTGTCTTATTTATTATTTACTCGAGTATTATTCGGATTGGTGACTTGTAATGGAGTAATTTCTACAGTAAGGTGTCTGTACTTTTACTCAAGAAGGATTTTCAGGTACTCTAAACAACTCTGCTTTATGAGAAAAATTCTACAAGAATGTGTTATAACACAAAAAAGACCATTTTTATTGGAGTGTATCTTTAATCCCTATTGTGAATAATATCCTTGTCAAATCTGCCCAAAATCGGCTATGAAAACAGTGATCACCCGCAAAGGTCCCCATGCCCACTGGTTCAGTAAAAATAGAAAACCATGTCATGCCTGATGGCAGAATTAGGTTCTGTTGATTAACAACGAACAGTTGTGTCCACATTTTTGTAAAACTGTCTTATCAGTGACTTTCTCAGGCTGTCTATGGGACTTTGGGACAAACAAAGACGTGGTATTTAAAAAAAAAAAGACTCAAGAGTGCCAGCAGCAGAAAATTCATTGCCAAAATAAAATGCTGATGAAACAACTTTTCACCAAGTCAAGTGTTGTCCACCAGGAGACATGCTTTAGATATCTCAACCATTAAGTCAGTTGTCAACGATATGCTGTCGCAGCTGTATCCAGGACATGGGAAAACTAATTAAGGAAGGACATTCCCATGCTTTCCACAAACTTTTTTTAACCTAAAAAGCCAGCTCTTAAGACACAAAGAGATGGATAATTCCTGCTTCAACACATCAAAGTTACACATGCAAGTCAAGTTTTGTCCCAGTTAGTCGAGTGTCATTCCTCTGGGCTTAATTAGGAATGGTGGTACTCATTTCCGACAGTCACATCAACACATTTCCTTTACATTGTTTTAATTTCCTTCTGTGCCCTGAAGCTGTCAGGATCAGCTCTGAGAGCAGGAGAAAGGCCGTCTCGTGCGATAAGCGCTAAGTACCATATTTCACGAAGTACGTTCACATGAATGAATGGCTTTTTTCTCATAAATATCCTTAAAAGACCATGTTCACAGATAAGGAACTCAGTTGCTACAAAAATGTAACACACCCTAGAAAGGAGCTGCTTTCTATTAATTTTGCAATTTAAAAAGAAAAAAAGGAACATTTCCCTGATTGTTGGATATTCAAAAAATGTACTCATAAAACACATTTTGTTCCTTTTTTTCTAATAAAGCTATGCTCAGCTTTCATCTAACACTTCCTTTAGGCTTTACAGTGGAAAGTGTAAATTACATCCTTTTTCTTTTTTTAAATCTTTTTAAAAGAAAAAATGTTGATGATCAAACACATTAAAAAAAACAATATAAATCCAATTCAAGAGAAAGATGCCTCCTTTGAACTTTAGAGGTGAATGTAATCTAATCTCAATCTCAACAAGTGAGTCTCATGAGGTCAACACATCATAAAACCTTTAGGGAAAAATTGTCCTTATGGCTATTTGCCAAACAGGATAAACATTATTGAACACATAAAAACTAAAAGTTTTAAACTTAAAAACTGTAACTTTTTAACACAATTATGAACTAGATATATAGTACTATCTGCAATAATGCTAGTGTGAATGCTGTAAGCTGAATTTGGCTGCTGAGGATGTAAGGGCTGAGAGCTGAAGATGCTGAAATTGATAGCTAAAAACGCTGAAGCTGATAGCTGAAATCACTGAAGATGATAGCCAGCTAAAATATTAGCTAAACAGCCTAAAAAATCTTGATAAATGCCAAAATAGCCCAAAAAGCTCAAAGAATGCCAATGTGTCATTGTATTCCTAATATAAAGTATGCAAAGGGACATTTAAAAATGATCCTGTTTTATTAATAATCACAGAAAAGTCTTGCTCTGACATTGCTTTTCTATCAGCAACTACATGTGGGAGAGATACTTTGGGTTTGGAGGAGCATGAACTTTCTAAAATCGAAAAACTTGAAATTGACTGGAATGAGAGTGTTCGCTGGGCCATCCGAAAACTCTTCTAGTTTCTCCACTCATTGACAATCACAATGCCACTTTAAACCACAATGCAGTATTACTTAATGGTACCTTAAACATCATTACATGAGCAATGATTCAAATAAGAATAAATCTTTGGTATTTTAATTGGGAACAAATTTCTTAATGAGCCTCACAATCCATGTTTTGCCCTGCAGTGGTATGTTTTGCCATAAATCAACACGTCAGAATAAGATTTAGAGATCTGAGCAAAAATATCCTGGACTTAATAGCCTTTAATGAGAGATAAGAGCACACTGAATCAAAGGAGGCAGAGTCCAGTATCAACACAGCAAATGATGGTCATCAACCTTGAGTAAGCATTACAGAATCAAAGGACAGATCAAGTTTTCCATTCCAAGATCCAATTTGAAAATCAAGAATAAAATAATGAAAAGTTACTTCCTTTTGTGGTCGATGAAACGGTGAAGGACATGTTTAACATTCACATGAGGGTATTTTACTTATTCAAGATAAATAAACATGTTTTAAGTGAGTCAATATTTCCACCTACCTCTTCGGAAGCTGTCCTAGCAGACTGTCATCGCCAGCTAATAGCCTCCAGTATTTGGCTCGGCTCGGTCCAAACCACTGAGCCTTGGCAACAGGCTCGCACCTTGAAGCCTGGAGGGACTGATGATTCTGTGATCAAAAGCTTGCACTAAAACCTGCTTCTCAAGGTAACATCAGCAGACTTTATATTTTCCCTTTCATGTCAAGGAAGCCCTTCATTTTGGACGCCAGCATGTCAGTTTTGGCACATCGAAACCTTTGGGGTTTCACAATGTCCGTGACCTAAGATCAAATCATTTTATGTTTTTAGAGATGTTCCACTTTGTGCCTTTTACACGACAAAACTGAAAAGTCTAAACAATAAATGGGGAATTTAGCAAGTGAACTTGTCAGTGGATCTACTGAAAGATAGAGATACACAGAATGTTTATTTATATTTAAATGCACTCATCAGCGACATAAAATTATGTTAAATTTATATTATGCCGATGACCAACATACTTTATTTAACACAGTGATCCCCAACCCTTTTCAGGCCACAGATCAATTTACATTAGAAACTATTTTCACAAACTGGTCCAAACGGGACTAAAGTTAGCATTTTTAAGTCTCTAAAAATGGATTTTCAAAATAAAATGCTACAAGAAACAAAACTGTTTTCTACATTTTTTTCTCCTTTTTTTATTTTTACAGATGATGAAGATTCAATTAAACGTGATTTGTAGAAGTTGTTTCTGATTTGAAAATAATTCCATAGAGGACACTTTACATAAATCCTCATCCTTTAGGTATTTTTTTTAACACAAAGGAACATTTTCTGAGCTAAAGTTTCTGAACAGATGCCTAACTAATCAAGCCTTGCTTTAGGAAAATTCTCAAATGTCCCTTTTACAAGTTTACACAAATTAACAACTTTATTTGACTGAATCTTCATTCTCTGTGAAATGTTTGCAGCTGGTTTAAACTTTGTGATGGAGATTTTTCCTTTACGTTAAAGTGGCTAACAGTCAGATGCTAGCTTTAGCTACACCCGACTTAAAGGTGTGATGGACAAATAAAGCAAAATAAAATGATACAGCTGTTGAAAACTGGTATTTTTTAAAAATATATTATAAACGTCAATCTGCCGTGTCTCCAACGTTCTGCATGTGTGAAACAGTCAAGAGTCTCTCGCCACGTATTAGCGGCTTCTGCTACATGAAAATATTTCAAATAATAAGACTCCTGGTTTTGACTGTAAACAGCAGCTTAATTGTTTTTTGAAGTTGGACTCTTTCCTCCCCAAAGAATCTTTCCAAATATGTTTTATTGTTTAGTGTTTGATAGCTTTTTAGCTTTGAGCTACTAGCTTAGTAATCCAGGTAGCCACTTTAAGTCATGTGACAAAAACAGGCGTTGTGAACCAAAATCCAGGAGTTTTCAAAATAAAAACTTCCTTCAGGACTAAACGGAAAAAAAGTTAGTGCATGTATTTTTTCTTTTTCTGTCTGTCTGGCTCCAGTCTGGATGGGAGTTGGGGACCACTGCTTTAACAGATAAAATTGTACAACCTAAAAATAAGAGCCAAAAACCCACAGATAAACCATTACAAGGATTTAGTTTCTTTGCTTTCACAGACACTTTAACAATCTGGCACACTGTTGAAACGGGCGAGCAAATGTTGGACCAACCCTCTCCTTGTTTGGTCTACTTTCACACACTAAACTCTCAAAAAAAAAATGACAAAACTCAAAAAACAGTTTCAACAGCTGCTCATCTTGGGGCAGTATTTCAAGGAGGAACTCCGTCCAAACCCCAGTCCTACCAACAACTGTGCTGGAAAAAAAAAATTACAACTTTTTTTAACTAAAGCAGCATAATTATAATTACAGTATAAGACTTGTCAAAGACCAAAAGATTGTAAAATGATTGGAATTGGGTTTTAATAATTCCACATTTAAAATGTGATTGTCATATAGAGTAAATAAATGTTATACAAAAATGTCCACTAGTGATCTTACTCAAAGTTCATCCAGTTGGACTCATTTTGCCTGATCTTCCCTGAAGGAAAACTTCGGGTGTCTCCAGGAAACCGACCTCGGCTGCTAATTCCAGGGAGATTTGAGAGTGGAATCAAGTCCTGAGGCTGGACTCCTGCTGTGAGGTGTGCCAGAATATGTGAGTGTCTCTGCAGCCACTATCAGTCGTCATGAAAGCTCAGACCTGCTCTCCATTACTCATTCACCAGACAGTTCACAACATATAGCATGCTCATATTCTGCAGGCTCTTCATGCAGGCCAGCCCAGACAGTTCAGCACTGTAGTAATTGTTCACATTGTAAATAAACATTTCAATCCTAACTTGGCATAGCTGGATGTTTATTTTATTCTATTTCTTTATTGTGATGATGACTTTGAGAGACCTAGAAACATCTGGAAGATTGTTTATTTTAGGAATTTCTCAAGAAAAAATTGACAAGGCCTAACCTACCCAGAAGGTGAAGATGCAACATCTCATAAAGTTCTACCATTCAGTCTTACCTGCTGAGCCTCTCACATTTCCCTCCTTCCTGACAGTGGTGTCATTTGTCCAGCTGCTCTCTCCAGTGCAGTTCCGGTTCCGACCCCCTACTGGACAGCAGTGAAACTGTTGAACTGGAGGATATCAGGCTTACAGAACTTACACAGAAGTAGTTTGTCATTCCTCCATTAAACTGTCTTTTTATGCTTTATGTTTACAACGTGCAAGAATTTTCTGCTCCCTCAGATCATTTTATTGACTTTCTTTGCTTTGAATATGTCTGCTTTGGTATGATGGGTTTTACCACATATCAACCAAATCTCCTTCACATAATTGTTTGTACAATGTTTTACTAAAAGGTCTCAGCGAGTGAATATCTTTGATCAGCAGTGATGATCAGGTAAATATTTAAAATCCAAGATACTCAGTGTAATTATTTTTGGAATATCTTTAGCAAAGTCTAGTCAGAGCACTTCTGCTTTTTGCTTCTTGTTGGAGTGGGCCAGTAAACATTTAGTCATTCACGCTGCAGTGATGGCAGACTAAATCAAAACTTTCTACTTAAGGAAACTGTATAAAAGGGAACTTATTTGTTTAAAAATAAAGAAAATGATTCGTAACATAATCTGAAGTCAATAAATCATGTTTAAAAACACGAAAATCCCTTGAGCCAAATTGTTATTCAACAATATCGGGGTGGCCATGGTGCAGTGGTAGAGCGGTCTACTCCTGATCGGAAAATTGCAGGTTCAATTCCCGCCTTGCATGAAAACTGCTGCTGGTGGGAGGTTGGCACCACCAGTATATGAATGTGTGAATGGGTCTGTGACTCTAAACTTTGGGCCTTCAAGGAAGGTAGAAAAACGATATATTATAAGTGAACACCATTTACCATAACATTTTAATAAAAATACACTTGTGAAGTATGGTGAATCCTCCATGTCCTGACTCCATCTCACATTGAAATCACTTAAGTTTTTTCAGCATTTTACATCACCTATTGATACATATCCAAATTTGATGTTGACTTAAAATATATTTTACGATATAGTCCCACTCATTTTCAATACATTAGATCAGGGGTCCCCAAACTACTGCTCCACATTTGGCCCGGCCCCCTGAAAACTATCAGAGATGCGTGAAATTTTTTTTCCCTTTTTTTCTTTTTTTCAGTCGGGCCATGCAACCGAGACCTGTTAAGTGTGTCTGTGTTCCTATCCGGTTGTGTGTCGTTTTCTCTAAAATTTTAAACGTTTGAGTTTAGACACTGTCACTGACAGCTGTTTGTCATTATCATCAGTACTGTATATATTCCTGCTCCTCTCTGCTCCCTGCGAAGTCTTGATCTGTTTATTGGTACATTCAGTCATCTGAGCATTCCTGCCTGCCTGCCTGCCCCCTGCCTGCCTGCCTGCCTGCCTGCCTGCCTGCCTGCCTGCGTTTCGTCTCCCGCCTCGCTCCAAGGTCAAGATCAACATCATCTCGGTGACAAAAAGCATGGCACCATCTGGTTCTGCATTGTATCTGATGAACTGTGTGTCTTTATTTGATTCAAGCTTAAAACCAAGAATGGAAGCTTGAAGGCCTTAGGAAGCCTTAATACTTGACAATATTAGCTCTCCAAAATGGGGACTAGCAGGTTTCAGTCAAAACCATCAAGAAGGCTGACGATCCATCAAGATTTTTGGATACAGGTACTGAATGATTGTGTTTATCATGCTTAAATCAAATGTTCATTGACAGTGCAATACTGGAAGAGCACCTGGATCACCTTATGGAAGTTATGAAAAGGTACCTGAGCTATGTCTGAATTCCCACCCTAATCCCTAACTATTAACACTGTAGTGCAGGACTATCTAGTGCCCTGATTTTAAAAGCAATTCGGACACCATGCTCACTACTTTTTTTTTCTGTTTTTTAAACACTGGATATGACGTCACAGATTTCACGAAGTGTAAATCTAATCAATACGAACATTTCATGACGTCTATTTATGACTCCACTGTGTTCTGATGATGAAGACATTGATGCTTTATTAGAAAATTAATTTTAAACATATTGTTTTCGCAAAAATTGTTCAACTGCAATGCATTCTGGTCTATATTTGCTAATGTAGTGAGCATCAGTGCACGCTAAATCTTCTAGGAAATTTGTAGGGCACTCAATTTTGGAATTGTAGATTTGGACAGAACTATGAAATGGCGAACGCACTATAGTGCAATATATACGGAGTAGGGAAGGAATTCTGACTTAACCCTGGAATGGCATCAGAAATGTGCAGCCACAGGTCAGAAAGGTTAAATATTCTTATGTCTTTTTCATTCTTTAGTAAAACCAGTATTAAAGACATTTTTCCCTGGGTAAAATAAATTTTAAAGAAATGATTAATGCAACCGCTCTTCAGTGGTTGTCCAATATTGTTGTTTGCCCCAGGCCCCCAAACTGCAATGTCCACCACTCAGTGCCCGCACGTATTTTAAGTGTGTCAATGGCTGTGTGTTGTAATTAGTTGCACGTATTACCCGGTCCAGTAACCTTAACCTTAACCACAGGGGGGTGGGCCCTAACCATAACCACTCCCCCCATGAAAAAAACCTAAATAATTTTAACCCCAGCCCCTAATATAACCCTAAGCCTAACCATAACCCGGTCCAGAACCCTAACCTTAACCCCAGGGGGGCGGGTCCTAACCCTAATCACTCCCCCTATATTAAAATATTAAAAAATTAATAAATTAATAATAAATTTATAATGGAGAACAACTAATCATTTCATTTACTCACCTTCCTGGGATGGGGTGGTCCTGGGATCTTACTCCTGGGGAAGCTGTATGGAGTGTGCATTGACCCTGCCCTCTTATGGAGGGTGGGGTCCGAACACTTATTCTCCTAACCCTAACCCTTATTCTGGGTCCATGGGGCCAAGAAAAAAAGAGTAGCACTGATCGGACATATTTAGAAAATTACACCTGAATTGTCACTTTCTTTTTAGATTGAATAAACCCATCCCTCTATAAAACATCCTTATGTTCTCCTGCCTTTTTGCAAACAATACAGTTAAACATAATCTGAATAAAAATGTTGTGACGTTACAAGGACATTCATGGTTAAGTGTTTTGCTGGAACTGTTATGAACCATCAGCTTGACTTGTTTTTAAATGAGGATAAATTATACAATAGCTTTCCTCCCTACCTAGATAAGAAATGTATTTACAACCTAAAATGAGGAAGTCTTGTTGAGTTTAGAAAAAATGAAAAAATAGCACTGTGCTTTCTATATTTACTTGCAAACTTTACAAAATCTGGTAATTTTTTAATTCTAACCCTCTACGAAAAGACTTTTTGGATGACAAATGGTTACATTCACACTACAATGAGTAATGCACAACTCTATAGTTTAATGACACTAAAGTTAAACATAACATTTTAATTGATTAAATTGAGAAAACAAAAATACTTTATTCAAATCATTAATAATGTTCATAATGTTTATACAAAAATCCCTCCAGTGTTAAAGGACATGGTTCTGTTGAACAAGTGAAGGATCTGGGAGCAATTTCAAATTAAAAGAGTGCAGGTCTGCTAAGTCGTGCCTGTGCGAGGCAAAGTAACACTGCAATACATAACTTTGATCAAAACATAAAAAAACACTGTGAACTTTTGCACACCCCACAGAAAAAATGCCAAGAAATCAGACTTGGATCTCAAAGTTACAAAGCTGTGAAAGCTCCATCCATCTTTGTTCATCAAAGAATTGTATAATTTCTACTTTTGCACAGAAATATGAACATTTTGACATGAAATATTTCTTAGATCACTTCATCACTGGAACTGAACTTCATTTCTACATTTCCTGGAAGGGATTTTCAGTCTGAAATGGAGAAATGTAAGAAGAAAAAAAGACTAAAGAATTGAAGTAAACCAGACAAAATGTGATATCATACCGTCTGCAATGAAATCAAAGAGTAAACAAGAATAACTGCTAAGGTTTTTCTGACATAACACAGATTTTTATACTTGTTTTGCTATTTTTCCTTGCTCGAGGATAGAAATGAATGCTCTCAAGCATTGCATTAACAAACGCAGAACAAAAAGCATCTTTCCATCAGATTTCATTACTGCATTTCAGAGTCATGCTACAAAAAAAGTATAAAGTTTAGTGTAATGTAGTAACTAAGGTTTGAGTGCATATGCTCTAAAGTACCAGGATGTATATTGTTACATGATAAAAAGGGAGTTCAGATGCTTTTCTGTTAAAATATGCAAGGAAACTAAGAAAAAGAGTCCGACTTGGACCGTAGGGAATCATTTATTAGTGTTCTATCAGAGTCTGGTTTTTAAATCCATCACTTAGATAAACCTTGGTTAAGACAAAAATATTGTCAAAACACAACATTTTTTGGACACTTCCATCAGTGCAATATAGAACCTCTGACGAAAGTTATGCATGTTGTGAGTCGAAACATTTTATCTTATAAATGCTCTTGCAACTAGTGACTCAGCCCCTCCCACATACCAAAGTACTCATAGCACTCATTTATTAGTTAGTTGTGCTCATAACGGGAAGATTAGATCAATTCTGGAGTATGAATTATAACACAAAACCTTGTTTTTTTATTGATTGTTAATGGTTGAATTAGGGCATTTTTTCTTTTTTCTTGCCATCAAGTTTGACCAAGCTTCCTGTGTCTTTGTAACTCACACATCCCTAAATCATATTCAACCCGTCTGCGTGTTCCACATCAGCAGTAGTGTTATTTTCATCATAGGCCTTGTCAACTCCTCTCCAAATGTAGCGTTGATGGTTGTGGCCAAAAAGTTCAGTCTTGGTCTAATCACTCCAAATGATTTTGGTTCAGAAGTTTAGAGGTTTGTCTCTGTGCTGCTTGGTGTATTTTGTGGAATTTGCACAAAAAAGGTTTTTCTTCTGGACACTCAACCATGCAGTTCATTTTTCTTCAGGCGTCCTCTTATTGTACTTCTTAAAACATCCACACCACAGTTTTTCAGAGAGTCCTAGATTACAGCTGAAGTTTTATGTGGGTTTTTCTTTGCGTCCCTAATGATTTTTTTTTTTTTTGCAGTTGTGACAGAATCCCTCAAATCTGCATAATGGTGCAGTGGTTAGTGCTCTAGTTCAAGTCTCAGCAGGGACCTTTCTGTGTGGAGTTTGCATGTTCTCCCCTTGCATGCGTGGGTTTCTGGCTTCCTCCCACAGTCCAAAAACATGCTTCTTAAGTGAATTAGTAACTCTAAATTGCCCCTAGGTGTGATTGTGGCCCTGTGACCGACTGGCGACCTGTCCAGGGTGTACCCTTTCTCTGCTCAACAGTAGCCAGATTAGGGTCATGACCCTGTAAGTGATAAAATTGATTTAGAAAATGGATGGATGGAGAAACCCTCACTTTTCATTTCTTGATTAAAGCTTGAACACTGCTAACTGGCATATCCAGTTCCTTGAATATATTCTTACACCCCTTTCCTGTTTTATACACTTCAGTTACCTTTTCCCATAGATCTTTTGACAGTTCTTAAGCTTTCCACATGACTCAAGATCCAAAAATATCAGCCCAGCTCTAGATGAAGGACTTAGCAGTCTGTTGGGAGCCCAGAAACTCCAAGACCTTTTGTCCACTCAGATTAGCCTCAGCTCTACTGAGCGGTACGGTCCGGTCCAGTAAGGAGTAGAATGGTAAGGTCCAGTTAATTCCAGCCAGTGTTTCCATTCAGTTAGGCCTCGCTCCAAATGAGTGGTTTGTTTTCCTGGTGCATGCATGGTGGTACTGTTTAATGGGCCCATTTTATAATGGGAAAGGCTCAAAATCTCAGACTAGAACTGGACTGTAAACGAGGCTATTGTTTACAGGCAAAGGAGTCCCAGATTAAGATGGTCACCTTTAGTTGTTGTTGTTCAAACCCTTTGGTATCAGCTAGTGTGCATGTTTTCAGAAAAAAAATCATCAGGACATGGACGCTTTTGAACAGGGTAATTTGGAAAGCTTCTATAGTCAGGATTTAAAAAGGGTACACAGAATTTTTGACAATAAATGGCTTCACCCAACCACTATGAGTGGAAAAAAGTTTTTGTTATCGTTCATATTCTTTGAAAAACTACCAAGAAATCATAATTTCTTCCAGTGTGTCTAAACTTTTACCAATTACTTTACCATAAATATGATTAAAATCAAAATTTTAAGACAAAAGCAAGAAAATAAAAAAATGTAAAGATAAAAATATTAATGTCTTTTATTTTGGAGTAAATCTCCTTTGGAAAAATAAAAAATGTCCCTTAGCTGGTCTGTACGCTTTGAGTGTCATTGAAAGAAAACATTTCTCCATGAAACAAACATCTGACCCTTTTTCTGCTAATCCCTACTGTGCTGCCTTAACATTTTTAAACCTTTAAGCTCTTGTGTTCATGCTTTGGATGCAGTTTTTTTGGAGGATAAAGGGTTTTTAGTTGGTAACTTAGTCACGCAGAGTCACTGCACAGCATCTGTGACATCTTAGATGTACATGCTCAGGAAGGGCTTGCCCTTATTCTTCAGTATATGAGTAAATTAAATAAGCAAGTCCGAATGTTGACACTGGGGAACCAAAAACACACACCCTCTTTGTCTCCTGCTCCAGTTCTTCTGAAGTGCCTGTTATTCTCTTGTTGTGCAGCTAGCATGCCTGCCTGGGAGGGAGTGACGAAGGGAAAATGTGAGCTAAGTCGTGCCCAGGATGTGCCAGTTTTCTCCTGCTTGTTTCTTTTCTAAGAAATTGATGTCACTCTATCTTAAAATGTTCATTGTCAGAACATTTGAGGCCAGCAAGCGGTGTGCTAGTAGACAATATTTTTTCACAGAAGAAGAACAGCTTTTCTTGTCTTGTTCTCGTTAAAAGATAGATTGTGTCAGATCGTTGGAAGTTTTGTTTCATTGAGTAACCTTCCTTTTCAGGTAGACGTGTGTTTATTCAAGGAACATTTTGCTTTAACTGTGATTTGTTTTCATTTAAAGAGATTTATATCTGAGATATTTCTTGGCTTCATCAAATCAGGCAAAAGTTTCTTGGTTCTGTTCTTTAACAACTTTCAACAACATGTAAAAATGTCCTGCCTCGTGAGACAGGTGTGATGCACGATGTGTCCAGTTTAATAGAGGTGGACTGCTAGTTACTTCATGAGACAAAACATGTTTCGATATTCTTTCCTCTCCTTTGATTATTTGATGGAAAGTGGAGACTGTGGAAGTAAGATGGATGGGAAAAAAGACATTTGTTGAATTTTTCAAAGCAGCATCACACTGTCTTAAGTCATTTCTAAAATCATATCCAGAAAAGCAGATGTGAGGTTTTCATCTAACTTCTGATTATTCTTGTCATCGCTGTCTGCAGCTGGGGGCTAGTCTTTTCGTCATTGAATGTTGCTTTTTGAACCCTAAATTGATCCAGAGGAAAAGGAGAAGGCCCTGCTCTTTTAACGAACCTCTGTGTTTAAACTAAAAGTACTGCTCTGTAGAAAAAAGGCTTGGGCATAATCAGAACCGTAACTCAGCAGCCTTTGCTGCTCCTTTTATTCGTTATCTTATCGATGAGGAGCTGGGTGGCCTGGAGCACTGCTGGGTCTGCGCTTGCATCTGGCTATTGTCAGGAAAGCAGGGTTCCCACCTACAGTGTAGAATTCTAATGGCATCTGATTAAAACTTTGAGCAAACCCACAACTCACCTCAACTATGCCTTTTCTTTACAACGTACTGTTTGTTAGAAAATCAAGCATTAATTTGATTTAATTTCTTTTTGTCCTTGGATATTGCACCTGTAAGACAAAATCTGGTAGCAGGATTATTTTAGACAGATTTATGTGCCAGTTTCTGATTAAATTTGTGAAAAAGACTGAATCTTAACAGAACTTTCTATGCTTATGCATTTCAATGAGGAGAGATCTTAGGAATGTGAATAAAGATTTATTTGTGACACAAAATGTGCATAAATTAGTCCATAGTCTTTTTGGCGGTTAAGCTCTGGGCAGATGACGTCTTTATCCTGGTGGGATAAGCTTGGACAATAGATGTAAAACCCCCCAGAGCCTAGATGCTGATGGCGGTAGAGGCCAGTCCAAGACATCGCAACGCTCAGGTGGAGAATAGGTGGGGGGGGGGGCTGTCAAAACCATCTGGAATGGAGAAAGATAAACGCCCATGAATTTAAAAGCAGAAATTAGATTGTGATTGGCTGAGAACAGAAGGTGGGGAATTTAACTATTGTTTGAGGGGGATCTGGTGGCAGAAAAGATGGCGGCTTAAAGGCATTAGCTGGAAGTAGGTCCAAGACTGTAGAATCTTACCCCTCCCCCCGCACATTTCGGTCAAAAAATACTCTAGTTTTTGCATTTTTGGTAGAAAAAGACTAATTTTGCAGGCTACCCTGACAGTTATGTTTTCTGTTTTGCTTTAAATCTTTACATGTTTCTGTCAAAACCTGCAATAATCTATGACATTGCAGAACACAAGAGTTGGCTATCTGCAGAGAAAAGTGGTTTAGCACTGGGAAGCAACACTTTAAAGTGTTTTTCACAGATATGCAACACATTTTGTGTTTCTTGTTTTAGTTTTACTGCATCAGTCAGGTTTGAATTTAATAATAATTGGTTTCTGACAGTTTGTCTCCTGTATTTTAGTCTTGAAAACCACATGTCCTAACAATCAAACCACAAAACCACTGTCTTACAGGAATTTTATAAATACTGAAAAACTTTAAGCTTGTTCTAAAAAAAATAACTTAAGAGAAAAAATTGTTTCCCCAGGAGGCATTCTAGCCAAATATTCAAACTACCTCAGCTGGATACTCGATGTGAAGGATCATGTGAAGCATTACTTAAAGATCTTCTTATCCCTTCTATACCAGCGATCCATCCCTCTGCACAGGAACCTCACGTTAACCTCTTGCAACTCTAATGTTATTCTTTAGTTCATTCCCACAGTTTATGGACAGAGGTGGAGCAGAAACCTAAATCTGCCAATAAAGGGAGACACTTGTCTTTTCTTTCAGTTCTCTCTTCCCCACATAAAACCCTCACAGCACTGGGAGAAATGTAGATGTTACACCTGTTTGTTTGTCTTTTATTTCATCCTTTTCTGGCTGATAAACAAAACTTCAAGACACAATGACTCATTCTTAAACCAGAGAAAAGCCTTGTCATCTCTAAAGGTTCTCTTCATGAGGTTCTTTGTTTCAAAGTCCTCACTGGGTGTCCAGGTGAGCTGAGGTACATCTGCTGGTACCACCCATTGACTGTATAAGAGAACTGGACTTACCTTAATTTTTTTTCATATTTTTTTTTTATCGCAAGTTATTCAAGTTATAAACTGACCAATCAGATGCCTCTGTGAAATCGCGTGGTTCCCGCTGGCCCCCACCTTGAACATTTGAGTGACAGGTTCTCCCGAGGGTGAGGACTTCCACCAAGCTCACTCCTAGTTACCATAGAAACACTGACTCAGACCGACTTTGATCACTGACTGTCATCTGGCTCCAACACAGTGACATCCATTTTGTGGAAATATAGTGATTGAACTGACTTCATTTTCTGAACTAAGACATTTTTATGATGGCCGATACGTCTCGCATAATGCAAAAGACAAAACACAACGACAAAAGCCAAAGAAAGAGGACAAAATCCACAACACAATGCGTGTTATGGCTTTTGTTGATTTGCTTCTGCTTTTGTTGTCGTCTTGTGGCTTTTGTCATTGTGCTTCTTCTGTTGTCGTTGTGTTGTGGCTTTTGTGATTGTGCTTCTACTTTTGTTGTTGTTTTGCGGCTTTTGTTGATGTGCTTTTGCCTTTGTTGTCGTGTTGGGACTTTCAATGTCGTGTTGTGGTCTTTGTCAGCGTGCTTCTGCTTTTGTCGTTGTGTTGTGGCTTTTGTTATTGTGCTTATGCTTTTGTTGTTATGTTGTGGCTTTTACTGTCGTGTTGTGGTCTTTGTAAGCGTGCTTCTGCCTTTTTTGTTGTGTTGTGGCTTTTGTTGTTGTGCTTCTGCTTTTGTTGTCGTGTTGTGACTTTTGTCATTGTGCTTCGGCTTTTGCCGTTGTGTTGTGCCTTTTGTCATTGTGCTTCTGCTTTTGTTGTAGTGTTGTGGCTTTGTTGTTGTGCTTCTGCTTTTGTCGTTGTGTTGTGGCTTTTGTTGTTGTGCTTCTGCTTTTGTTGTCATGTTGTGGCTTTTACTGTCATGTTGTGGTCTTTGTAAGCGTGCTTCTGCCTTTTTTGTTGTGTTGTGGCTTTTGTTGTTGTGCTTCTGCTTTTGTTGTCATGTTGTGCCTTTTGTCATTGTGCTTCGGCTTTTGTCGTTGTGTTGTTGGCTTATGTTGTCCTACTTTGGCTTTTTTAGTTGCGCTTCGGCCTTTGTCGTTATGTTGTCGACTTTTGTCGTCATTCTTCGTCATTTTTAATACGTTGTGTCTTTTGCATTTATGTGAGCCGTGTTGGCCACCGTACATTTTCTATAAGTGATGTCACACCCGCTCAGTCCACTTTTCTTACACAGTCGATAGTCCCAATCAATCCTGCCACAAGCATAGTCACCTTCCAAACCACAGAGGAAGACTTCTGTGTCCCACAAGTCAGTTTCAATAGGTTTTCATGCTTCCTTCTTCAATTGCTGCTCAACTTAGAACTCAAACTCCATGCCCCCACTTTGGTTCCAGTTTTAAACATGTCGTGGTTTACTTTATTTCTCCCAGCCCAGTCACCAGGTTGCTGGATGACCCACTCTGCTTTGATCTAACCATGCCAGAAAAACTATTTTTTTGTACTCCTTGTCATTGTTTCAACAATTATTTCTAGTGAATTAGATGAAGCAAAACAACATGACCACAGACGTGCTGCACTGAGAGGAAAATGTTTTTTAAAGTTGGATTGCAATTTCTTCCTTTAAATGTAATGATTATATTTAAACTAAAGTCTTTTATTTTAGTCTTTGTTGCCAGTCAGTCACAAGATTGGTCAACCAAATTTTCTCTAAATTGTTAACAGTGCTTTTTTTGTAAAGTAGTGTCTTTCTTCTGGCAGCGCTGCCATGCACACTAATGTTGTTCAGTGGTTTCCAGATGCTGGCCTCATGAACACTGGTCCAGGCAGACTGTAACTCATTTGCTCTTGAAGTGATTTATGTTGGTCAGCTATTCTTTTGGAGAGTAACAATTGTTTAATTATATCTCTAGGTGAGCAAAGTCTAATTGGGGATTAGTAAAGTCCAAACTCTAACTTTTTAACCTTGACAGGCATCCACAAGTCCATGTCCTACCATGTTTTTTTTTTTAAGTGATACTTAGACTTTCATTTATCCCAATGTGAGAATGACTCACACCTAATCACAGAGGCCAAGTAATAAGACTTAAATCACACATATTAAATTTAATTTTAATGCACTCAAATTAATATTTATTTTTAATACTAAAATCACCCATATTAAATTTAATTTTAATTTTAAGACACTCAAAATTAACATTTATTTTTCATGTAACTGCTACAGCCAAAAATTCTAACTTTTAAGCCGCCCAACGACTTAAAAAAACAGATTTTTTAAAGAAGTTGTGAGGATTTCAAAAAATCCAACAGAAAAGCTTTCACCTGCACTTTATTTTATTTTATATTTCATTTAACAGATATGTAAAATGGCTATTGACAATGTAACTTATGTATATACCAAAAACAGTCTTGACTTTGATAGTTAAAAAAAAATGAGACAGAAAAAGTAAATGAAAAATGTAACTCATTACCTCTTCATTAGGGGTGTGTGAAGGTGCTTGCACACCGGCCGTGTGTGGTGTGTTCAAGAACGCCCGCTCAGCAGTTGGTATCCATCCGGGTCCCTGATTGGTCCCAATGCTGCTGCTGGCATTAAAATGTTAAACCGGGTTGAACATTCAGCACGCGCTCAATCCATGTTCGATTTGTATGTAGAGGTCGTGACCCAATTTAAAAACTTACGTAGCAGAACGCGCTCGCATGATTCAGACGTAGAAGTCAGGAATTCTGGTGTGGGAAAGTTTGCATTGACTTGTCATTGAAAGCTGCTGCTTGAATGCAGGTTTACTGTGTAAGCACCTTAATAGCAAGAGTCTGACAATATGATACATATCCCAATACGTGTCTGGTAATACGATACGCATCATAAGACTGTACCACAACAGTTTTCACATTTAAAAAAAATAAACTCCACGTGAATATCAATACTTCTTTCTTGTCTTGTTGTTTTGGTCGTGGTGTAGAGGTGCTCAAAGAGACTCAGTGTGCTGCCAACTAGTGGTCGGGGTTTAGGTGGAAAACAAAAGTAAGATGCTGAAGTACGCTCATGAATAATTAATTAAATATCGCATTGTCAGCATTTTAAATTGATACAAGTATTACAAAACGAAATGTCGCGATCTATCACAGAATCGATTTTTCACTACACCCCTACTCTTCTTCAAGCTGATTGAGTTGGTCAGACGTGTTTTTTTAGCAGATGTTATGCCTTGAAATGAGCTAAGAAGTCTGCTTGTAGTTACACTGTGTATCCCTGTGTGTAGTTGTGTATGCTGTGTGAGTGTGTCATCAAGCAACAAAGAAAAAAAGGGAAAAAAAGGATGCTAAACCAGATTTTTATGGGTTGTCCCAAACCAGAGTGAGTGAAATCAAGTTCTCATATGAGAAAGCGGTGAGCTGCTGTCTTGACTGCACCTGAAGTGTCAAATAGGAGGCATGAATCTCGCAGTGAAACCCATCCCACAATCTCCCACTCCTAGAAAGAAATCGCTTCGACTTGGCCACTGCAAGTGCAGCTACTTGCACAGCACAGCAGTCTTTGTTTCCCTGCAGAACCCTGGTGACTGGGTGAAACGTGAGACACCGCTACTTTATCCTTTTACCTGCTCAGTGTCGGCCTGTCAGCTGCGAGCAGGTGACCATCACCACTGAGGCCCAGCCACATGATCACAAGCATAAAAACGCCAAATCACATCGCCGCAACATAAAGCAGGGAGTGCAAGAAAAGGCAAAACTGAACTCCAAATGCGTACACGGAATGACATAACCAACGGAAATTTATACTGCATATGAGCTTTTCCCAATCCTGCCCTCACCGCCCTACCTTAGTCTTCATGTTATACAGGCCTCTTTGTTCCAGCACATCTGACTTAGATGACTGCATAATTAGGAGGCTTCTGTGGAGTCTGATGAAGAGCTGATGAACTGAATCAGGTGTAAGGAGACGGAGGTGAGTTAGAATATTAGGATATGAGTGTGTGCAGGGAGCTTAGTTCATACATGCATCCACATTCTGTGTGTTGTTTGACGACTTAAGGTGTATTCAGACTGGAAATATCTGTTGGTCCGGATAAAGTCCACTTCATTTGGTCCAGATCAAGTCCTGAACCCTGCATTTGGTCTGTATGCAGATTGCCGTCAAGCAGATATTTCTGTTTTGAACCAAAGCTTGTAAACAAAACCACATGACTAAAAATCTCTTCAGTCATTAGAAAAGCAGCAAAAGAAAGAATAATGGAAGTCACTTATTCAAACTTTACATTTCACTGACCAATCAAAGCTTTAAACCCTATACGACAAAATGGCTCTCCTTAAAAGATTTTCTGCAGTTATTTTTTTAGAGAGTTAGAATAGACAATTAAAGCTGGTACACATTGTATTTAGTCCTTCAGTCACTCTATAATTCAAAATTACAGGTGAATCATCTTTTTTTTATTTTTTATTTTTTTTTTTTTGCTTTGAGGAAATTTATCAATCCATCAGGATGATCTCTTCATCTTCAATCCATTTAATGTAGGTTGTTCTCCACCATGTTCAGGAGAGGCGCCAGAATCCAAAGCTCTGCAGGTCATGGACTTCAATCAAAGACTGAGAAACTGAAACTGACCGTGAGCACAACATGGTGTAAAATACTTTATTAATCACCAGCATCATCATTATCACCACATGAAACTATTTTCATCTTCAACACGAGAGTAACTCAAGATATGAGGTGATGCACGGAAAAAAAGATCTACAGCTGTGGAAATGATGAAGTTATTGCAATATTTTAAAGTTGTCCATATAGATTTGATCAGGTGTTTTTACACCAGTAAGAATATTTTTTTGTCCACAAAAAATCTCAAACATTTTTATTCAGCCACTTGGATTAAATCCTGTACTTTAAAGAAAACTGTGATCCAAGTCAAGAAATACCACTTAATATTTTTTAAGTTTAATTCAGAGCTGGAAAAAGACAAAATATTTTAATAATGGCATTGATTGTTTGAATAGCCATCAATCCATCTATGTTTGTAACCCGCCTTATCCCTTTCGTGATCATGGGGGTTGCTGGAGCCTGTCCCTGCCACTGCTAGGCCTCCAGGGTACCTCTTGGACGGACACACTTTGACGCACACATGCACACGTCAGGGCACTTCAGAGTGACCATTTCACCTATGACGCATGTTTTTGGACTGTGGGAGGAAGAAAACCCAAGGAGAACATGCAAACACCACATAGAAAAGTCCCAGCTGGGATTTAAACCAAAGCCTTCTTTCTGTGTGACGAAAGCACTAACTACCACACCGCCATGCAACCCTGTTTGAATCCTTAATACTGTCAATTTGAGGGGTTTTAGGTCCATTTATTTAAAACTTAAACTAATTTCCTCGTGTTTCTGTGACAACATTTTTTAAGTAATAAACTCCAGAGCAGTAGTTTCTGTAATTTGCACTAATATCAATCACTATTGTGTTCTATGGGTGTCATTAAAACCCATAAATGCAAAAGTAAGGTGGCAGACTGCAGAGTAGTTCACATGTCCTCTGTTTTACAAGGTCATCAATCACTTTCAGCAGAATCAAGCGGTCCCCGGGAAGTTAATCACACAAAAACAATAAAGCGATAAGCCTTTTGCTGTGTTGCAGAATATCCTGTCTTTCACTGTGCTGGCACGCTTGGCTTACGCTTGGAATTTGGTTCATGCGAGGTTCCTGTGAGACCATTGACTATATATGAGAACTGGACTGAGTGACCCCCCCCCCCCTGCATTCTAAATAGGAAGTTCTTGCTGGTCCCAAGAAGCCAAAGTCTTATAGAATTCTATTGAGAAATGTGACTCAGTCATTGTATTTGTCAGAATAACCATTCTTGCTCTGATACATTAATTTAACATTTTCTTGCTAATCCCAATTTTTATAACAATATTTTTGCTGCAGCGCAAGTTATTTAAGTTAAAAACTGACCAATCAGATGCCTCATTGAAAGTAGGTGGCCTCGCATTGAACGTTCGATTGACAGATTCTTCTAAGCCCGTTTTCAGTGGAAGGGGGTGTGGCCTAGTGGTTGCCATATAAGTGTAGACTAAGACCGACACAAACCAATCACTGTTTACTGAGGACATCCTGTTCCAATATGACGACTGACATATCATGAAAAAATGGTGACTGAACAGACGTCACGCTTGCTCGGTCCAGTTCTCTACATACAGTCAGAAGAGATGTCTCCTTTACAGAAATGTAACTCGTCAAACTTCTGAGACAACATTCAAATAGATCTGATTTTACTTTTTAGAACACTAGCTACCATTATAGAATTACTAAATTCACTTAAATTAAATTAAATAATAAAGTTTATTGTTATTTGCACAAAAATAAAAATGTGTGTAAAAATGTGATGGCCGCTTTCCAATTACAAATGTTGCAGTGCGGCCACCTGCCGAATTTTCTGAAACAGTCGACATAATAAAACTATACAAATTGCAAATAAAAAGATGTTTAGGAACTGGCTTTTGTGCCACCATATGCAAACAAAAGCCAGTTTTGATATAAAAATTTCCTCAATAGCAAACAAAATGCAAAGTTTTAAGAGTAAAACTTCATAATTTGCAAATAAAAATATTAAAGATTGTATATATTTCAGACTAGAGTGAAAGTCTGATTTTGAAAGCAGAATCAAAGATAGGGAGAAAGCGAGATGAGACACGTTTGTGTTGCAAACGCAAACATATTTTGTAAAAGCAAAAAAAGTTTTTGAAATAAAATATTTGGTAATTATAAAATTATGAAGTTTTGTTTGTAAAATTTTACATTTTGTTTGCAATTGAGGAATTTTGGATCTCAAAACTGTGATTTTTGTTTGAAATATGGTGGCACAAAAGTCACTCCATAGATGTACCTATATACATGTAGATGTTACATGTATATAGTATTTTTTGTGAGTTTTTTGGTTAAATGACAAGTCATTTTCTCGCAAATGACTGCAAACAAAACTGAACAAAAAATGTAATTTGATATATAAGAATATTTCCAAAGTTGCCTAACATACAGACTAAAGCATGCTTAAAAAAAGCTTCATACCATGTTAAAAGTTGACTTGATGACTATACATCATGGATGGAAACTCAAACTTTTTGTTCTTATGTTGCAGTCGACAATACAAATTGGGACTTCAAAAAATATATATTTTTCCCTTCCTGCTATTCATCACTCTTTAGCTTTTTATTATTAATATTAATAGTATTTATCTTTCTGGCCCAAATCTACAGCAGATACAAGGTAAGTACCATGTGACTACTTTTCTGCTCAATAAATTGATGATCCTCCAGACAGTCTGTGGAGGCCTCCGCTTGTTGATTCAGCTGTGCTCGTGTTGTACGGAGACTCTTGGAGAAGTGTAGCTGTGTTAAATCCCCCAATGTACATTTCACTTAAAGAGATCCAAATCAGTCGACTGATGCCAAAACTGTCAGATTCATGCCAGAGGTAATGGAGCTTCAAGTTGTTCATTAGAAGGATCTATTCCTGTTAAAAAAGGGGGGATTCTGTGTACAGAGCATGCTCAGAAAAATGGACTTAACTTTTTTTTTTACAGGATACAACACAGAAATCAATCTTTTTCTCTGTCTCTCTCTGATTACACCTGGACTATGCTTTGACTACACTTTTGTCAGCCAAAAAAAGTCAAATAAATGTGTATTAAATCGCACAAATATGTAAATAAAGCAAACAGTAATGGATAGAAATGTTTACTCTCAGTTGATCAAACAAATTACTCTGTCTTTGTTAAAAGGATCTAGAAACAAAGGCGGCGATCAATACCCTTCGCATCTCTTGACAATAACTAATTGGCATTTAATCTTGTACAAACAGAGAGAGACTTGTTTAGGACGAAAATGACAAGCATCTTCATGCGTGGTAAATACCGAGGAATAACAGCAGAGAAAACATCTGGGCAATATTAAACCTCAAAAACTCTTTGTCCTCAATTTCATGGTCATGTTGGCACAAAGTGCGCCAAGTAATCACATCTGTTTGGCCCCTCAAATATTCACTGGCGACATCCAAACTGGGCTAACAGAGCCCAGAAGAAGCTGAAATAGCAGCCAGTGACAGCACTGATAAAGAGCTCCGTGTGGTGAGAGCAGCACTGAACACAGAGTGGCAGCTGCGGAAAGATTACAGGCAGATCCTGTTACATCCATGCGTTGACACTTCACATGTGCTTCTAGGTGTTCGGAGGGCAATCACAGTGATGATCTGACGAACTCTAGTTAGCATACATCTACACTGTGATCTGGCTTCAGGAGGAGCAATCTAAAAGAATCACATCTTCATCATAAACATAAGTTTCATTCACAACACGGAAATCTCAGTCATATAAGCGGTCATTTAACTGGAAGAAATGTCGGTTTTAAACAAATTAGCCAACAAAAGATGAAAAATATCAGCGAAATAAACTAAAAAACTGTCATGTCTTAAAATAAGTCTTAATGGCGTGCCCTTTTACGACAAAAATACGTCAAGAATTTTACAATAAACAGTTACATTCAGGTATTTAGCCTTGTAACTAAAAACATCAGGTCTAAAAGGAGTTTTAGATCTTAAAAGTAGGTACATTTATTAGAATCTCGATCGATTCAATTCCGATTTTTTTTTCTATTCTTTTTTAGTTCAATTCAATTTTGAGTTTACACATTCAGATAAATTTGTTTAGAAATACATTATTAATCAATATATGTTTTGTACATATTCATATTAATCTCATACACTTCACACGCTGTAAATTACGTTATTGAAATTATTATGAGATTGTTAATACCATACAGTGTTACATGGAATTTCAAACAGAAGCTCCAACAGTTGTTTGGCCTCTACTGGAGGGCGTTTCAGTTTGGCCACTAGGTGGCGATCGCACTACAGCATTACACTTTATTCCAGAAGAAGAAGAAAGTATGAGCAAAAAAACAGTGTTTCAGACCACAAATGGTTAATTTAAAAATATTTATTTAAAAAAGTTTGGAAAATGAATGCAGTTTGCACACAAAGATGTTCGTCTAGTCTGCAATGTATGACAGAGCGTTAGCATTAGCCATCCTATGGGAAATCCCATTATACGTTAGCATCAAGCTAGTGGACTTCTGCCTTATGCGTTAAACATGTGGGCCACAAAGAGTTTAAAAATTTGATATGAGGGTCGGATCAGGAGCAGATGTGTGGTGCATATTGGGAATTCACTTTATAAGAAAAGGAAATGACATGGAATACGTATGAAACATCTTTGATTGAAAATAATGTAGAAATTATCTAGTTTTATTTCAAAACTGGCATTTGTTCATATTTTATTGCAAATGCGTTGATGACCCTCAGGAAAAAAAATCTTAAAGAAATGGTATGTTTATGTGCTGTTGGAATGATTAGGAAATTGACTAACTCAGAAAACACTTTAGAAAACAACACATTTTAACAACACATGAATTTAGAATAACTTTCTGCACCTATACAAAGGTCAATATATTTGTTGTGTATTATATTTGGGAGACACCAGATTTCCTGGGAAAATAAAACATTAATAAGGATTATGGAATACTTTATTCCAGTTTGACGTGCTTGATAAAATAGAGTAATGAGCATATAGCCCACGAGTCAGAGTTTGCCCACTTCTGTTTTATATAAGAGTTATAATAGTCCAACTGTTCTCATTTCTAGACCACAATCATCTCAAAGTAAAACTAGAGTGACACATTTTAAGATAAATTTGTCTTAAAAATGATTTGTGATTGTATGCTTACTTTCAAGCTTCTCTCCTGCTGTTTGATTAATGCATTTTATACAGCAAAAATAGGCCCCCTAGAAACAAGCCAAAAATCTTTACTCCACTGGTATACTTTAAAGCAAAAAGAAAAATAAATCTGCCAATAGGGTGAGAAAAATTGTCTTACCAAAAATTCATATTTTAAGAAATAAATTCTAGTCACTAAGAATTGTTTTCTCACAATATTATTTTGCTTTTGAAATACTTTCTTGATGACATTATTTTTCTTGCATTAAAGAATGTTTTTTGTTTTTTTTTTTTTTTGGAAACAAGATCTTTTTACTTCCTTTAGATTCTGCTTTTGCAATGTATTTATGAGTCAAAAATGTTTTTCCTAAATCAAGTTAGTCCATTTCTTGAAACAAGACGACTCTCTATTTGATAAAAAAATAAAATAAAAAAAAAACCTCTGCTGAAGTAATATACAAAAACTTGTTTCTTTGGAGACATTGCTTAAAAAAAGATGTTTTCAAGATCAAATATCTTCAAGACCCACTCCAATGAAAATTGGTTTTTGGTGTTTTTAGCATGTAACATTTTTCTGATGATGGAGGATAAATATAAAGAAATTAGGTTTAAATTATTTATGAGTATTTCTTTATTTAAATAGGTGTGAATCAAGTGCAGGCAAAAAAAATGCCGTTTGAAAAAGCCTGAAGTGGGGTAGGTGCTACAATCAGCGGGCCACAAGCTCCTTGCTCAGCTCCATTCTGATGCATCCACTTGCAGACAAATAAATCTGTGTGTGTGTTTTTGCATTGTTCATGGTGTGTGGGTGCCAATTTATGTGACAAAACCTCTCTGTTAACCTTCAGCCTTCTTCACATCACACTCAACATGAAAACTGTGACTCAGGTTCTAGTTGTTCTGGATTGATCATCTCCTTAGATTCAACCATAAAAAAAGCGTAATCTCATTTCAGTGATCTTTTTCCAGAGTCGGCTATTTGACTTATGGTTAAGCTCAACTGCTGAAGCAATATCACACATGCAACGCATCACCATCAAAATCTTGATTTTTCCCAGGATGCAGAGACGGACAATTCTTTCTTGTTCGAATTTACAAAAATTAGAATGAAAAGGCAAATGAGTCAGAAATGTAATTCTTAAAATTGCTCAATACATAGGAGAATATTAGCAAAGGAGGCAAAAATCCAAAACTAGGAACAAAAGAAAAAGGTTTTAACCGAACTATTAACGCATGCCAACTGTAATCTCTGGGTTTACAGTTGCAAACTGCTGTCAAAGAAATATGCTCTTGGACGTGTCAGAGACATCACATTTTATCGATTATTCCATGGCAACAATGAGGTAAAATGTAAGCACAATCTAGAACAGTTCCAAACAATGTGGTCATCCAACACTGTTTTCACTTTCTCATGAGCTTGATTCCAATGTAATCAGAGCATTTCATATAGAAAAAGATGTTATGACATGAGGTTTGCCTTACACGCTTAAAACCTTCAGCCAAAATTTGACACATATCGATCCAAGTTTTTTTTTTAAAAAGACAAAGAAAAATTCCTTTGTTGAATTCTGAGCACATTGTCTTTATACTGATGCTCTTGACTTTGAAAGAACGCAGGTAATTACTGGCATATGGAGGCAATGTTTATCATCTTTTGCCAATGTGCTTTCCATCATATTGACTATATCATCCCTGTAGGAGAAATTTCTCACAATCTGACTGGATGCCAGTTTTGAAATGTCTGTGTGCACATAAACAACAATAAACACAGCCTGGAACAAGCAAAATTCTCCAAGAATGCATTTTATTTAGGTAAATGTGATCTAAACAAAGCCTTTTAACACTTTTGGTTGTTTTTTTATTACTGTATTGATCATCCTGTACCAACTATGTTTGAAGTCTGCTTTACGTAGTTTCCTAATATTTTTCTTCTCTCTGTAAAAACGTTCCAGGTTGTCTTTTGATTATGATTATGTCATTTTTAGCCAAATTCAAAGGGCCTGTGTTGTTTTTTAGAACACATTTTCTGGAAAGCTGCAGGAGCTCATTCAAATGTTGCTGAACTGTTGGCGCGGAATTTAACCTTGCTAATTTTCCAGGATTGTTTGTTTGCCCTATTTTCCCGCAAGCTAATAGCACCTCACATGCCAAGGTTAAAATTACCATAGCAAAGAAAAAAAAACTGGTGAAATGTTGGTACAGAATTTAGCTGAGCAAATTTTCCAGAATTTATTTGTTTATGCTTTCTCCTGTTAGCTTATAGGACCTCACGAGCCAAAGCTGACATTAGCATAGCAAAAAAAAAAAAAAATAAAAAAAAATATGCTGGAATGTTAGTACTTAATTTAGCCTCACTAATTTTCCAGCATTTGATTGTTTTTTGCTTTCCCCTGGTAGCTTGTAGCACCCCATAAGCCCAAGTTAACATTAGCATAAAAAAAAAAAATAAAATAAAAAGTTGCTGGACTGTTGTCATGGGATTTAGCCTAGCTAGCTTCCAGCATTTGCTTGTTTACACTTTCTCCCGCTAGCTTATAGAATTTCACAAGCCCAAGTTAACATTACTGTAGCAAAAAATAAATAAATGCATACATTAAAAAATGCTGGATTGTTGTTGTGGAATTTAGCCTAGCTAGCTTTCCAGCATTGGTTTGTTTATGCTTTCTCCCACTAGCTAACAGCTCCCAATCGCAAGATAACATTAGCATAAAAAAAAAAAAAAAAAATAAATAAATGCCAGGCAAAACGCTTGGACGCGTCTGTATCCCAACTAATTAAAAAGTTATTTACAAAAGAGTTTAACAAAATGATGTACCTGTACCTGAAAATGGTAATGGTCAGACACGGAAAGCCCACATAACACATGCAGCATGCTGCAAAAAGTAAAAAGTTCCTTTAAGATACACGCATTAGCTAACTTACAATCCATTAAGGTAACAAGGAAACACTTAAATTACATAAAACTAAATGATATATCACAAGACATGGGTTAAAAATAAAAATACATAATATGGAGGGCTGCAAAATGCGACATACCTCGGGTGTGTCTGTGTCCCAACCATAGGTTTTGTAGCTGCACAACTAATATAGACACAAACTGATAAGTGGGCGCCCAAAACGTCATTAAAAAATTAATAAAAACCCCTGTTGCAAGTGGATTCACATTTATTTTTTTAGACGTTAATGCATCTTTTTGTCTTTAAGTGGAGGATTTAGAATTGTAGTGGAGAAAGGAGACTTTGGCCTGCTCATAAAACCAAGCTTTTTTCAAACTGCAGGTTTTCACTCTGATTATCAAAAAAATACTCAGAAACACAGCTTTAATCTTAAATTCTTCCATCATGAGAAAAATACTACAAGAACATGTTAAAAAAAACACCAAAAACAGGATTTTTTAGAGTGGGTCTTTAAATCTAATGGTATTCAACTACGTTCCTGCATATGTCATTGACTGTAGCTGAATGGCACTGAGAACAGTGTTTCATGATAATAGAATTCAGATGTGTGGTTGGGCTTATTCAAAGTGACCTAACGCTGCAAAAATTTGGCTGAGTGAAAGGTAACATGGTGTCTCATAAAGTGCTCATAAATGTCCGCAGTGCTTTGAATAACAAATTAAGTTCTGGGCCTTTGTCGTGTTAACATATAACTTAAATCCTTTAGTATTCTGACTGCATTTGTAAGCATGTATGTAAATACATTTAATTTCAGTCCAGAAACTGAGTGAACAGTCTTCAACAGTTTATTCAAGCTGTGCTTCTTCAGTGAATCAGTCATTGTGTTTGACTGATTTCTGCTTGTTTTGCATTTGAACATTAATTTTGTGGATTCAAACATATTTGCATCTGCAAACAGTTTGTCTTTCCTGTTCCGATTGAGTTGTCCCTCTCACACTAATTACGTGAGTTAACAGTCACTTTCCTCTGCAGCCACATGTGTCACAGAGGCCAGACGCTCTTGATAGGAAAGCTCCGCATGAAATCCACAGAGGGGTTTTCATCTGCTCTTTAGCTGGAATTTGACTTGAAAATTATTCCTGTTTTCTGTCCAAAAAAGAAAGAAAAAAAAGAAGTCAGTGCACTTCAGCTTGTCAAGTGCTAATCCCACTCACACAATTTTCCACATGCACTCACGGAAGGATTTCAAGCAGTTTTTATTAGATATGCATTGTGCCTCTGACATAATGAGGTGCTCTACCTTTGGTAGTTTAATAAACTGTATTGATTTTGATATATTGTTCAAAAGAAATAGGGTCAAATTTAAACTTAAATCATATGAAGCCAACCAACAGATTATTTCAGATTTTATTTTTTATTGAGAATTTGCTCTATTTTATAGCTTTTGACCTGATATTCTTGACTTGGGGTTTTGTTGCTCCCCTCCAATTATTGGATGATCAGTATTGATGATTTAAATCCATAATTAATTTCATAAGTCATCAGGGTCCTTAACACTTATTTTACAATAAAACCCTTTAAAAAATATTAGAATATCATTGAAAAGTGTGTAAATCTCTATAATTCTATTTAAAAAATTAAACTTTTGTGGAATATAGATCTAGGGATCCACTGTTTAATTAATTTCAAATATTTATTTTCACATAAATTAGGTTTCCAGCTAATACAATCCATAAAAAACAGGATAAAAAAAATTTGAATTCTGTGAGAAAAATCTGGCCAAATTTTTCAGGACATAAATCTTTTAAATCAAGTTTCGCTAACTAATCATCTACTAAACTCAAAGCACCTGCACAGGTTCCTCAGATGGCATTAAGTTGTCTCATTCTGGTTCAACATGGGGAAAATTTCAGATTTGACAACAATCCAGAAGACCATCATTAATCCCCTCCATAGTTATGGGTAAGCCACTAAATTTCATAGCCAAGGAGGCTGGATGTTCACAGAGCGCTGCGTCTGAGTAGATCCACGAAAGTCTTGAGGAAGGACAAAATATGGCAGGAGAAGATGCATGACTGTCAGCTTTGGTGGGTTTTCAAAAAGATTCAAGAAGCTGGAAGACCTTCATAAAGACTGGATGAGGTGGAGGAACTCCTTCAAAAACCACCACATTCAGATACATTTGGGAGATTGGCTAGAATCCACCTGTTTGAGGTCCAGTGTGACAGTCAGGATTTGGGCTTCAATGTCCAGCGCTGGTGTTGGTAAACTCTCGTCACTTTGATCCAAAAATCACTGTCTAGCAGAATGTTCTAGAAGACTTTAATATCCTTCTGCTGAGGATCTGGATGGGGATCCAGATTTCATCTTTTAGCAGGACCTGACCCCTGTCAATACTATTGACGTATTGAACACAGACATACCAATTTGAAAGTACAATATATATAAATGAACAATGCATCCAAAATATTACTATTTTTTTCAATATTGATTACATATATATATATTAATGTATGTGATGTGAGATAAGTGAAAAAAGTATTATATCACCTGATGAGCTGCCCATCTGTAAAATCAGCTTCTTCCAAGTATGTGTTCTGATCAATACTTCTCTCATCCACCTGGGAGCATGAGGTCACCGCGGTAATAAAAACAATATTATTCAGCCATGTGTGATCTTGAGGGGAAAATAATAATATGGAAACTAAATGGCAGACGTTCCTGACTAAATGACAGCTGAAGCTCCAGGCTTTCTGGTTCAGTATACTCACGATATTGGGCTAGTTCTTTTATACTCGTGCAAATATTTTAAGACTCTGATGTAATGTCTTTTGTTGAGTAAAGCTTTGATGAGTGAGTGCAAAGATGTGACCAGTATGCACTTTGAAAGGAAGCATTCCTAGACGCATCCAGAGGGATGTCATCCCGCTCTGAATCAGAGGACTGACCTTGAGGAAAGGCCTGTGATGTATGCGAAAAACACTGAATACAGTGCTGCGTGTCTTCAGGTTTGATGCAAAGGTCAAATTGTTTCCAGATCTCTCGTAGGTGATAGAACATGTGGAAGAAGGCGGCATTGCTCGGGTTTCTCTCAAGCCTTAATATCAGCCTTCAGGCACTTATTTTCTAGTCACTCGACTGTAGAAAGAAGAAATACAACGTTACGAAAAAATGTCTTGCGTCATGAAATGCCTCAGTAAGTTTGCCGAATTCCTTGATTTCCCAGGACAACCTTTTCTGTCCTTTTTGAAGGCTGATGGAAGGAGAATTTATGATGAAGCATATCAAATTATATTGGGGACCATGCTCAATACTATGCTGACATAAGAGACTCATGTTTCATATGAAGACAAGGTTAAACCCCAGATGTTACCTTTTTTATTTACCGACACAAAAATGATTGGCTTCCTTTAGAAATCAATCATGGCTGCTTTGAATTGATGATTTAGTAGAAAGAGATATTTCACCAAGTCCGAAAGCATGTCCTTTGTTTATAACATTTCAACACACAGTCCTGTGTGTCACCTTTTTCTGCCTCAACAAATAATGGCTCATTTCCTCCGTTTTAAGGCTGCTTAGGTAAGATCATCAGTTTTAAGTAATGTGAACTTCGCATTTTTTTCTCAAGCTAAAGTAAATAGCATAATTCATATAACTTTTCTGGGAGAATCCTTCGTTGTTAATGCCAGCATCTAGGAGGAAAAAAAAAAGACAGATTAAATTTACTTTTCATCACCTTCATCTGAGGACAGGGAACTCCTTGTCAATTTCAATATGCCAGTCTGAGATGATTACTACAACCCCCATCAGCCACTGCTATGGCTTCCTGTTTGCACAGCTGGTTTCCATCATCATCAGTACATCTAGCATTTAAACCCACCTCAGCCACTACTTCAGTGTGAAGTCTTGTTTTTGCCTTGCAGACAGTCTGAGCATTTTTGCTTGTTTAATCTCCCTGATCTGATGTTTGACCCTTGCCTGGTTTCCTCGTTATTGTCACAAACAGCTGGTTCCACGTGCAGCAGGTTTATTAATAGTCCACAGTATAAGCAGGGTCAGACAGGCAGAGGTCATACACGGGCATGGGATCATCCGAGACGAGCGAGAAGATGAGTCAGAGTCCAGGCGGGGGTCAGGGGCAGGCGGCAGGCAATCAGAGTAGCAGGGTCAGAGGCAGAAGGTCAGGTCCAGGAGTAAACGCTCAGAGCTGCAGGCAAGGTGGCACAAACAAAACTTCGCAGAGAGTGAAGTGTGGAGCCAGACTATATGCTGAGGAATGATGAGGTGATGGGAAACAGTTGATGCTGATGAGTCCAGGAGATGGCAAGTGGTAAGCTCAAAACTCTGGTGAGCGCTCCCTCTGGTGACTGGAGATGGTAGCAGCGGGTTGCTCCATGACAGTTATCCTGCCTTGCTCCTAGTTTTTGACCTTAGCCTGATTTTGACTCTGCCTCTGGCTTTTTCCATGCCTGTTTTTCCTCACCATTAAAATCTATGTTTACACATGGATCCAACTGCCTCTGCCTCTTCATCGCACCTGCATTTTGGTCCACCACCAGTTCCTGACAGTAATTCTGACGCTACCATCTGAATGTTGCAGCAGAAATCCAAACTCATCAGACCAGACAGCATTTTTTCAATCTTCTATTGTCCACTTTTGGTGAGTCTGTGTGAATTGTAGCCTCAGTTTCCTGTTCTTAGGTGACAGGAGTGGTACCTGGATTGGTCTTCTGTTTTGTAGTCCATCTGCCTCAAGGTTGGATGTGCTGTGTGTGTTCAGAGATGTTCTTCTGCGGACCTCTGTTGTAACCAGTGGTTATTTGAGTTATTGTTCCCTTTTTATTAACTAGATCCTGTCTGTCTCCTCTGAACTCTGGCATCAACAAGAAATTTCCACCCAGAAAACTGCTGCTCACTGGATATTTTCTCTTATTCTGACCGTTCTCTGTAAACCCTAGAGATGGTTGTGAGTGAAAATCTCAGTACATCAACAGTTTCTGAAATACTCAGACCAGCCCGTCTGACACCAACAACCATGTCAAGTACAAAATCACTAAAATCATCCTTTTTCCTCATTCTGAGGCTCCGTTTAAACTGCAGCAGATCATCTTGACAATGTCTACATGCTTAAATGCAGTGAGTTGCAGTCATGTGATTGACTGTTGGAGAGGTTTGCTTTCAAAAGTGAAAATTTGTCTTTACTGAGGCTGAAATTTATAAACTTAGCAACAAAAAGAGAAGCATGTTGCTACATTTGACATAATTGGCAAAGGAAGAGAGTTATGTGATTACCTGGTTACATTTCCTATAACCTACAATCTTTTGATTGAAATGTATTATATTGCAAACATTTGCCTCTCCTCTATCAAGTGGGACAGCACTAATTTACTTTCCATGAATTAACAGCTACAGAGCAGTTAGAATTGACTGAGAACTTTTTCACACCAGTAATAAATCACTAAGTTATTTTAATATAAACACAGACACATTCTTGGGACTGATTCTGCTCAGAGCTAACTTTAAATATTTCAGTGCCACAGTAAACTTGGAGTTGCTCTCACTCAAAGCGGTGCCCAGAACAGATAAGGTTTGGAACTGTAAATTAAATGTTCAAAGTATTTTCTCATACTTCTGAAAACATTCTTGGAGAGCTCTTACCCGCGTGCATACATGAAGCGTAAGCCAAAAATAATAAAAGGGGAGATGAAAACAGCTGGTTAGATGATTTGGCCCGTGGATATTCAATTTGCAGAAGATCCACCCTGCATAGGTGGCTAAGCTGCAAGGGTAAAGCATGGGCTTTTAAAAATATTATTTTTTTAAACTCCCTCCCTCACTGTAAATGATTCTTATTAGCTGTTTTCCCAGCTGCCCTTCTTGAAGCATTCATTTAGAAGAATTCAATGCATCATAAGAAAAGCCTGAGAAATTCTGACCAGCCCTGCACTTTCTAAAGAAGGAAAAGAAGCAGAAACAAGCATTCAGAGGCTTGGAATGCATCAGGACATATGTCAAGTTGTGAATACTTCCAATAGGAAACACTGTATGCCCAGTAAATGACAAAGCATTCAGCTGAGGGTAATGGTTAAAAATCTTTGTGCTCCTAAATTTTAGAGAAGGCAACATACTCATAAATGAAACGGTACGTGTTGGGTGAATTCTTGCTGATGGCCCGTTTGAACAATAGTCACACACTATTAAATTCATTATAAAACTATTTTTTAAATCAGTAAAAAACTATATTTTATTGTTAACAACATGGATTTAATTTTTGAATTAAAAAAAAATTAAATATAACAGCTTTTCCGTTCTTAACATTTCTTAAAGTGCTATAAAAAGTATTTACATATCTCAATGTGGTTTTATTTTCCTTTTCAAGATGTTTGACATGCAAATATATTTTAATAATAAACAAAGAATACAAGTAAATACAGCAAAAAACTAACCTGACTTGAAACTGAGGGTGTGTTCAGACTGGACACATTTGGTTCTCTGAAAGTGAACCAGAGTTCATTTCCCCCAATAATCCGTAACAAATTTCCAGTCTGAATGTCCCCAACCAGACCCTGGTCTGGGACCGGGAACCACTATTGGACCACTGTTTTGAGGGGGTCTCGGTTTGTTTCCAATCAGATTCCAACTGGTTCACTCTGAGTTTCCTCAGTCTGAAAAGGATCCGTGGTTGGAGTGCAACAACTGCATTAAATGACCACCGTGGCCGAGCATTATGGGATGTAGTCAGAGTAGCGGAGCAACTCATTGAAATAAGGTTGAATGAATACAGGCTCATTAAAACAACTTTAAACGTGGGGCGGCCGTGGTGCAGTGGTAGGGCAGTTGACTCTTGATCGGAAGATTGCGGGTTTGATGCCTGCCCACGTGTCGAAGTGTCCTTGGGCAAGACATTGAACCCCAAGCTGCCTCTGGTGGAAGGTTGTCGCCAGAGTTCGGCAGCGGAGCCACCACCAGTGTGTGACCAGCAGATTTCTAGTCTAAATACACCCTGGGAAATCCTTCCAGAAATTGTTGCCTGTCAAAGTCAAGCACATTTAAAAAAAAAAAAAAAAAATTCTTCAAAAGTAGAACGTTGTGCAGCAGTCCTAAGAAATTCAAGAGCAGAGGAGAAACACAGTAACTGACACGATTGATTCTGGAAAGGATTATAAAAGTCGCGGAGACTACAAGAAACAGCAAGAACCAATGTGCACAAATGAAGAAAATCTGGAGTGTTTGCTGGAGCCATTTGCAAAAAAACAACATAAAAGAACCTAGAACAACTTTTAAAGAGTTGCAGGCCCCATTTGCCTCAGTTACAACCCGTCCTCTTGACTCAACTATGAAAAGGATTAAACATGATATGGCATTCATGGAGAAAATCTCTGCAGACCAAACCGAGCCAAGCTTTTCACAAATGTAAAAGTTTTGGAATTTAAGCATACAGATATATGTTTCCATCAGTTACACCAACTTGGCTGCTGAAATTATGTTTTCTGTCCTCTACAAGAAAATCTTAAAGCAGAAGGTCCATCCATCAGTTCATGACTCCAGCCTTAAGAGCACTTGGATCAGGAAAAACATTAATCTCAAAGACATCAGTGAGTCGTTTACTGGTAGATTGTCATGTAGGATTGGTACTGTTCAGGTCAAAGGGGGTACATTTAGTCAAAATTATTATTAATACCTAAAACATCAGTTCTTGGATTGTAACAAAGTGGTGTAGATGAAGAGGAGAGTAATACTTTTAGCAGACACCACAGCAGTTTTGGGAAAAGAGAAGATGCAGCATGCTAGCCTGAAGACAGAGTTGCATGTGAGTCATGTACTTGTCCTGACAGCTTGTGAGCTTAAGGACAACAGGATGTATTCTTCTCCTCTGGACAGAGATCACCTGCTACTCTTCATAAAGCATTTTTCCCATTTAGAGGTGCCAGTCTCTTCGCTCTTCATTGCTTTTCTGTTCGTCCTTTAGCTCTTGATGTTTCTCAAACCTGTCGGGATCCTACTTTCCAATATTCCAGGGAATGATTCATCCCTACAATGTTTTTCTCCTATTTGTCCATCACCATCATTTTGACTTGTACCTGTAATCCTCACAAGATCTTGGTGTGTTTGATGCATGCCACTTGTAGGGTTTTAGCCATTTTGAACTTGGACCTATACTCGACACAGACTAAACCATGCATTTGGCAATGGGAGTCCATGTTCATCCTGGATGCTAGCATGTTCTAGATGCCTAGACTCCTCCTCCCTGGCCACCTCCTCCAGCTCCTCTGGGGGGACCCCCAGGCATTTCCAGGACAGCCAAGAGACGTAGTCTCTCCAGAGTGTCCAACGTCTTCCCTTGGGGTTCTGCCCATTGGGACATGCCCAGAACACCTCCCCAGGGAGGCCTCCAGGAGTCATCCTGACAGTGGGTCTCACCAACCTTTTGTGTCTGTTGCCAGGCTTGTCCTTCCATTATGGTTAATTGCTTCCCTCTTGCTGAAATGTTGCTGGTTGGGACAGTCATTACGCACTCGTTCACTATTAGGGACCTTCCTTGTGCACTGATGGTATTTGTTGCTTCTGTCTCCAGTACCATCCCTCTTAAATTCAAGTCAAAGTGTTGCCTCTGGGAAAGAACAGACTAAGTAAGAATTTTAGGATTTTGTTGGGTTTGTGGATTACTAAAGTAAGACATCTGTTAAAGGAAATGGGTCTAAGAAGGAGCCAGATTCACAAATTCTGATCAAAGAAAAATGGATCAAAACATAAATACAGACCATTAAAAACATTGAACTGAACAAAGCACAACCAATACATAAACAACCACCAAAAGAGTGATGAATAACCAATGTACCATACAGCAATCAGAGGATGACCAAAGAGTTCAGGTCACCTGTAGATCCTGTATTATCTACTATAGAACACAGAAAAAGAACTTGTTGCCTATAGACATAGTGTAAATATACAGGATGGAATATTTCTTATTTTAAGGTTCAGTGAGAATTTGCTTCCATCAGACACCAGACAGATGCCTCAGAGTGAGAAGGCCCTGGTTCAAATCCCAGCTGGGACCTTTCTGTGTGGCGCTTGCATGTTCTCCTGTGCATGCGTGGGTTTTCTTCCACAGTCCAAAACAGGTTTCATTGGTTAGCTGGTCACTCTAAAGTGTCTAAAATATGTGTTTGGGAGTGATTTTGCCCCCTGTGATATGCTCATCCCGGATATGCCCAGCCTTCGTCCAGCAGTAGCCTGGATAGGCTCCAGGAACCCTGGAGCCCAAAAGGGATATAAGGGGTTAAGAAAATGGATGGATGTGGACTTGATTTCGAATAAATGACTATGAATTTACTATTTTTTTAACCACCATCACTGTGGATAACCCAAATGTCCCTGTTGTTCCAGTTCAGCACACAAAAAGCAAAAAGACTGGAATTCTAAAAAAAAAAAACCCCAAAAGGTCATGCTTGTACAGAGAGCTATATCCCTGTAATAATCTGACTGTATTTTTGTTCTACACTTAAAAACCCATGATATGCGAACAGGGCATGTTTTTTTATGTATAGATTTTATTGACCATAATTTTTCTAAAAAAAAAAAAGTCAGCTAAAAAAAAATGTTCTAGACTTTTTTTCTGACCTGCCAGCAAAAATGTGGCCTAAAGCCCATTTAGGTATATTTATTAGATGTTGGCTTGCTTTTCAAGCCCACATGGTAAAATAAAAAAAAATGTCTGTATACTTAAATGGGGTTTAAAGAATAATTTGACTGATAGTTGGCGAGATTTGGTAGACTTTTAAATTGAGCAGATATTGCCTGACAGTCAAATCAGTGAATGACTAATGCTAGCTTGACAATAATTATGTGATTACATCCCTAAATGGCAAAAAGTGTACTTTAGAATGAAGTTATTATGGGCCGGAGATGCTCACTTATGGTCAAAATAAAGAGTTGGGTTTGTAACAAAAAAAAAAAAAATCAGAATTGTGTAAAGAGTCCTTTTACTTCTATTCATGTGAAACTAGAACCTTTTTTAAGGTGGATCTAACTTCTTCCAATATAACACATTCTTATAGCATTTTTCTCATGATAGAGGACATTTATGAAAGAATTTAAGATTAAAACAGCACTTTTTAGTATTTTTTTATTCAAATTGTGATGAATTGGAAGCAAATTTCAGAACTGCCATTTGAAAAAGCTCTCTTTTGTCTCCTGCTGCATTCTGATGCATCCACTTGCAGACAAAAAGATCCATGTAGATCTTTGTTTTAGTCATCTGAGTTGCCCAATAACTGAAAACTACGACTAAATAGCTCTGAAATTGCTCACCATTTTTGTTGCACTTCTAATGTTTGCTTGAGATTGTGAGGGGATGGAAGATGGAGGGAGAGAATATATTAATGAGTTCTTGCTTTGATGCGTTCTTCTTAGCATGTTCTTTCTAATCCTTTTTTTTTTTTAAGATATTTTTATTTATCGCCAGTTATCCAAGTTATAAACCAACCAATCAGATGACTTTGTAAAAGCATGTGGTGCCTGCTGGCCCCACCTCAAACATTTGATTGACAGATTCGTCCAATCCGCTTTCAGTGGGAGGACTTCGAACAAGCCGGAACAAGCTCACTCATGATTGGCGACGGTACTTCTTATTAAAGGTCTATGAAACGAAGGGATGATGGGATATCAGCGGAGGGTTACTTCCGCACCAACAGTCCCACCCACATCTCAAAAGGTGTATTTCTCCTGTTACTTTGCAGAAACTTTTTGCTAGAAAACATTTTTTTTTTTATTTTGTCTAAAAATCGCATAATCATAATTTTAAAAACTTTTACAATTGATCAAAAAATGATTGGAGTGAGACTTTGATAATATGATCCTTTTTCAGCATTTCAGTACAAAAATTGTTTTAAAAAGCAAAATACTCTGATTAATATGTGTCATTGTAATTGTGATGTTCATTGCTGATGTGGATGTGACTTTTTTTTCTGAACACTCAGTTTCTCTTTGCATCCATACTGGCTGTAGTTGGAAATAATGAATGGGTGCTGAAAGTAGCGGTTTTCCAAAATGTCAATATATTTCTTTCCTAAATGTATAACATTCATTTTTTTTCTCTTGATTCCCAGAAATCATTAAGTTTTTAAAAATTGTTTCATGAAATATAATGAATATATATCATGTGTTTGAACTTAAAAGGAAAAGGAGAAGAACAAAAGAAAAGAACCGAATTCCACTGATGGTAAAGTATCCAAGTAGACTTTAGCAATATGGTAACTATTAACTTCACAGTCACTCTGTCAAATAATAAATCAATCCCAACTGTAGAGGATTCTTGCATGGTTGCAACCCCATCACCCCTGTCAATCCTCCACGTCCCGCTGGATATGCAAAAGTAACACTCTCTTCCTGAGGACCTTGAAGAATTAATGCAACAGCTTGTTCCTACCATGTGGTAAATTTAGCCTTTGCCATTTTTTTTTTTTTTTTCCTAGTGAGAGTCAGAGACTTTTGATGTCTTGTAGCATTTCTACTGTGAAAAGGCTTCAATAATGTTGTGAATGGTGCAGAAAAGTATCTGCTGATAAATGAACAATCACATTAAAGCAATCCAATCAAACAATGTGTTCTCCCATGTGACCGGCGCACACATTTCTTGGCCGTAATGGGTCAATTTGTATTTTTCACCATAATAATTTGTAATACAAAGAAAAACACTTCTGGTTACTTCATACATATTAGATTTTACAGCATTTTTCTTAATTCCCAGGGTATATTACTTTTGATGTTTTGTGTTTTAATGCTGTTATTTGGATACACTTTCACAGTGGCGGGTCAAGATCCACACGAGGAATCCATTTTACCAAAATCCACATGACGAATGAGAGGTGAGGACAATTTTACCGCTTGATATGATCCGCCGCAGACGTGCACTGACAGGGAACAGCATGCGGGGTCAGCACACACATTGTAGCTTGCTAATAAATGGGGAAGCCATGGTTGGAACTAATACTATCATTTTTTTTTCTGGTAGAATCTATTGGTTTAAAACTTTTACAGCACAAGACCCAATTCAGACGGCCTTCTAAAAGCCTAGGGGTGTTTTTGGAAAATGTGACTGCATCTTTTAACTTTTCAACATCTAAAAGACACTAAAACCAAAACAAAAAATGGTTGAATTTTCTGTTTTTATTGCAAATGACTGACCTTGGCATAATATTTATAAGTATTTTAAGAAAAGAAAGTCTAACCATTTTCGTGTCTTAAAAAATAATGACCTCCTGGAGCAACAATGATCCTATGTTGCTATGGGCTCTGAAGATAAAAACAACACATGTTGCTCGAGGTCATGATGGGCTATTCATAACCAAAATAAACATTATTTTTTGAATGACACCTCTGTTTGCCGTGCCATGACAAACCAACACCTGTCAAGAGGAAAAAAGTCGCCAGTGTTACTTTTATTTTTAAAGGGTCAGTTTTCACGCTGACTCAATTCATTCAAAGGAAGTGAAGCTTTTATATTGTAATTCTGTTATAACAGATTTATTATGAACTAAACCTGAAACAAATAAAATGCATGTCTTGTTTTTCTTTGTAAAAATGAACATGATCACATTGCATCACATATTTTAAGACCCTACCGGAATGAAATGTGTGTTTTTGGTGTTTTTAACATACTCTTGTTGCATTTTTCTCATGATGGAAGACATATGTAAAAAAATGTGTGAATAAAACTCATTTCTAAATATTTCTTTATTCAAACTGTGTTGGATCAGGAGCAAACGAAAACCCACAGTTTGAAAAAGTTTGGGTTTGAGATGCAGTGATTGCCATGGGTAGCATAGTCTCCCCTTTCTGCTACAATTCGGGGGCATCCACTTGTAGACAAATATAACCATTAACATCTTAATTTTTCTTGTCTGAGCTGCCATCTAGTTCATAACTGCATGGCCGGATACTTCCGATATTTCTCACCATTTTGTTGCTACGCTAATGTTAGCTTGGGCTTGTGAGGCACTATAAGCTAGCAGGAGAGAATGTAAACATGGGGTTGATGGGAAATTAGCCAACGCTAACTTCTAATGAGTTTATATACAAAGTGAAGGCTTCTTATGTTTTTATATTAGATTACATTTATATTACGGTTCACTTTTATACTTTGTGATTAACACAAGGAGGAATCCATTGTTACATCAATCCACTTGGAGCTGAAGACCAGTTGAAACCAAGTGGGAGCTTCAAGGGATCTAATCAGTACTTTTCCACTGACTAACATAACCATAAATTATCTTGCTGACAGGAGCGGGACCATGGACACTGACCACTCAAGATGTAGGTTTGGTGAAGATAAAGCTTTTGGGGGTTCTTCTCTCCTGACAAACTATGAGGCAGCCTTTAAAATATAAAAGTGAGCCTTATTTTATAAATCTTTGTTCTTGCATGCCCTGAAACCCAAATATCTCTGTACAAGTTTGATCCAACTTTAATTAAAATGACTAAATTCCATTTGAGTCTTTTGATAGCTTTCTTCCTCATCAAAAAATATGTCTTTAAAAAAATGACAGCATAAACTGCATTATCTTAATTTAAAAATTACCAGGAATGCCTTTACAATACATAAAAATGTAGCTGGAGTGGGACTTTATTTTTATTTTTTTTTTTTTTAATCAAATTTAATTGTGGATGCATGAAAAAAACTAACTGCTAAATAACCAAAGAGAACATTTTTTGTTTGACTTTTTTTCTGTAGCTTCCTTGTGTTATACCATATGCAGAACGTGTTTTGGCAGTGCTTTTTCTTTTGAAGGCCTCTTATTTAAAGAAAAAAAAGAAAAAAAATCCATTGTCTGTTTAAATTGTTCATTTTTAATGATCCTCTTGACATGTGCAAGTTTACCATCATGTGTGCAGCACTAAGCACATGTCATCAAGAGGTCTGGCATTTGAATTATGTTCATGACAAGAAGTCCGTTGGCCCACTAGAGCAGATGATGTAGTGCCCATTACTTTTGAAAGAATTTGGCATTCGTATGAAACAAAAATGGCCTTTTTCCAATTCTGTTAAATGAGCCTGGACACAAGAAATATAGATGCCCGTCTGATCCCATTTATGCGCTTGTTTTTCTTTGCATGATGAAGCTTTAGCTTGAATTTTTGAAGGCTGCTATTATCTGACTAAACTGGCTGTTGTTGGCAGGGTTGTTTCAGAGATAATGCAATAACTTAAGCTGGAAATAATATCTGCTTTTCGATTCCTCGAGGGCCAGACAATCATTGCCAGACATGTTTTTTAGGTTGTTCAAAAGAACTTTACAAGATTGAACCAAAAGATGATCAAATCTCTAAACTCTCTGAAATAAAGTGCTGAAGAATGTCACGGTGTAATTTCAAAAATTAATTAAATAGGTTGATTAAGCTATTTACACATTCTCACTGAGACATTTATTGCTGCTGTGTGCACAGTGTGCAGTGATTTGATGCTTTGCCGCCATCTGGTGGCCAGCTTTAGTACTTCCGGTCAGATCAAGATGGCGACGGGAGTCCTTCAGAAAGTCTGCAGGGGGTTTGGTTCGGCTAAAAATGGGGCGCACACAGCCGGACAGCACGTGTTTTGGGTCAGGTGGGTGGTATTTGCAGTGGTGTTTGAGTCGAATATCTGTGAGTCTTTTAAATATATTTTTATTCGGTTTTTTAGGATGTCTACGAGGAGCTAGCTTGTCACCAACAGCTAGCTGCTCATAGACAACATTTGGCTTTAAGCTTTAAATACTTGACGCGGTTTATATCGAATTAACCAAACATGTGGAGCACAAATGTAGTGTTGGTAAAAGTGAAAAACTATTGTGACTTTCTGCAACCTTTTGTTGGAGAACCTCTCAAATCTTCAAGGTCAGTTTTAAATGAGCTGTGCTGGGTTGGAAAAATGTAAGTTGTTCATGTTTTACATAAACGCAATTTCCAGCTTTTTTTTTTAAACTTTATTTAACAAAACATAACATCCATACATAGCATTAAAAGAACACAAAAGGAATGAACAGGGGGTAGTAAAATAAATAAAAATGCAGTGGATAAAATAAAACTATGTTTACAGAGCACAATATAATGAAAATTGTATTTTTTAAACGTTTTTGTAGCTTTCAAATTATTTAAAACTATAGAGCCTTTGCCAGCTTGTGCAGTATTCGTGTCCTTCACCTTTTTGACCTAATTTTAAGTTTATTGTACAGATCTAAACCAAAACACAACCTATAAACCTCTCAACAGCTATGATGATGTCACCACATCCCATAAACAAACCTAACACACTATTATATGTCCAGCAACAACTGATAAACATAAACAAGATAAAGACAGGAGGCTAAGGCTGCATAATGTAATTAAAAGTGGAGATGTGCAATATTAGTAATCAAGATTGCAATGTCAATACATTGCGATACATTATCAAATAGCAAAAAACAACTAATACATAAATTCTATTTCAATGCAAGAGTTTTATTTTAATCAAAATAATTCTCCACACTTCAAGATACCATGAGATAGTTTTAAAAATTTTAGGTAGCCATTTATTCCAAATGTATGCTGTCTTTTGCGCAGGATAATTTTATTATGATTATAATTTTGCAATTTTTTGTGCAGGAGGCAAACACAAAAATTAAAAAAGAGGAGTCAAATCTTATCTGAGCTTCTGTCATCCATTCATTTGTTAGCTTATTTATTTGTTGTCATATTAGGGTACATAGGCACAAGCATATATATACATTTTTCTGTAAAATATGAATTTAGTTCTTCATTAAACAGCCTGAAATTTAGAAATCGAAAAGTTCTTTGACTTTGCTCCATCTCTCTTGGTTAACATCTACCTTCATATGAAGAGAGACGGTCCGTTTCTCCACTACATAAATTAATTTTTCCATTTTATTGTGACAATGTCCTTCAAGTTTTGGTTAAATGATTTTTTTCACTGACCTCTTCCGCTGGTTGATGGAAACAGCCGTCCATCATCGGCTCATGATGGCTTCTCTTGTGTCTGTCGTAGAGGCTTCTCAGCGTCCAGTCGCACGTGCAGCGAGGACAGCTGGTTCAAATCCCTGTTTGTCAGGAAAGTAGATCCCAGAAAAGACGCACACTCCCAGCTCCTGACCAAAAACGAGGCGAGCAACCTCTACAAAATTCAGTGTAAGTCTGTCAGAAATCCTTGTACTGCACGTTTGACGACTGCAGTTAGGTAACAATATTTCTGCTTTCAGTCCATAATGTCAAACCCGAGTGCCTGGATGCGTACAACAAACTTTGGTGAGTTAAATCATTCGATAGTATCTGAATTGTGTTGTATTCCAAATGTTCTATTAGAATGTGGTTCTCCTGTTCAACACAGTGAGGATGTTTTGCCAACTATTCATGCTGATAAGTACTACCCCTGCGAGCTGGTAGGAACCTGGAATACCTGGTATGGAGACCAAGACCAGGCTGGTAGGATTACTAATCCACTCACACCTACAGTATGAGCTTCCAGTTATACTGCATTTAAGTCTTGTGCAAATAAATAATTTCCCCATTTATGCCCAGAAATGTTCTGAACTGCTGTATTTACGAGACACTCTTTCTCCAGTTCATCTGTGGCGCTACAGAGGAGGATATCCAGCCCTGACTGAAGTCATGAACAAACTCCGGCAGAACAAGGTAGCCACCATTTCACACGCTCCATGTTGTTGATCCTGTTTATGTTGGTGTTGATCGTTGGTCCCTCCGTGCCAGGAGTTCACCGCCTACAGGAAGGAGCGTGGAAAGATGCTGCTGTCCCGCAGGAATCAGCTGCTGCTGGAGTTCAGCTTCTGGAACGAGCCTGTTCCCAGAGAGGGCCCCAACATCTATGAGCTCAGGTCTTACCAGCTCAGGGTGAGGGACACGTGAGAGCGTTTGCTATATTCCTGTGTTGTTTTTTTATGCCTGTTCACATGCAGGATTTTCCTGCACACCAGTTATCATTTATTTACCAAAACAGAGGTTTTCTTGGGATCCAGTGTTTCTTTAAAAATTATGTTTAAAGTTTTTTTCAAGACAATACAAAACAGACTTTACTGATTAATAGAAATAACTTTTTATCAGTTAAACAGCCCAACTTTTAACATTTTCCCAAACTTATTGTATCGATAGACATATTTTTGGTGAATAAGAATCATCCTGTTTCACTGTTTTACTCAAGAACACACACTTCTAATAGGTTCTCAAAGTACTACTTGTTACACAGTTTGTACCTTTTTATCCAAAATGGAAATGCTGTGTGGATTAGGATGTTCTTCAAAATCTCCAGAACCAAACGTAACCTTAAATGATCAGTTAAGTCAAAAGAAAAAATGTTGAATTCCGCATAAGACATGTAGAATGTGTTGATTTTATTCATGTGTACCTGTAAACTTTTTTTTTTTGCTTTTTCTTGTTGGGAATTTTTATCCAAAACTTTATTGTTCAATCCAGACAGAATCAACTAACTTTCCTTTTTTTTTTAAGTCTTATAAAAATAATAATAAAAGTATGAATATAACACTGTTTATGTCCCCAGCTGGGATGTAGTGGAGTCATCTACTTCTACCTAATAGATGTTTCTCAACGTACAATTGATAATCATATGTTGTGAATGCAGACAGTGATTGCTGACATTTGATGAAGTTACCCTCCTATCATTTTTGTCTGATATTCAACAACGTAAGACCACGTTTTTAGGATGTACTTGTTATTGCAGGTTATCTGCGATGACAAAACACCAGCGTTATGCCACTCCCATTCATCTGTAATAACATATTTGACCTGGAAAGGAGACGAAAGATTGGAAAGTTTTCCTCTGGGTGGTTTTCAATGAAATAAATAACTGTGCTCTCCCTCCTGCAGCCTGGAACCATGATCGAGTGGGGTAATTACTGGTAAGCCAGCCTGAATTCATTTGATTCTCTGAACTGTAGTCACAGAACAGTCGCACTAACGAAGACTGCCCTCCCTCATCACACTGTCATTAAGAAGAGCTATTCCACCGGGGCTCTGCGTTCCAAGCCGCGCTGCCTTGCCCTTCAACCTAGATTCAAACGTGTGAGGTAGTGTATCTGTGTGAGCACGATAGCTTAGACCTGTTTTTACATATATTCCTGCCCCACTAAGATTATATTTTGATCTATTTTAAAATCGTGGTCTTTTCTTTACGGTTATGCCGTTTTAAGCCAACTTTTTTTTTTTTTTAAACTGTCGTTTTTTAGGACATAGTTTCTGTAGAGTGACAGAAGTTCATTAAAGATTAGGGCTGCCACGACTATTCAACTAATCGACGACTATTTAAATAGTCGACGACTAATTTAATAGCCCATTAGTTGTTACTTTATATTATATGGAGTCAGAATGTAGTAAAGTTGAAAGTTATTATGTCATCCTGCTAGCTATTTTGGCTTTTATTAGGGTTTTTTAGGCTATTTTGGAGTTTAGCTAATATTTCAGCTACATGATAGCCATTTTGGCTAATTTAGGATTTTTTTTCAATTTTTTAGGCTAATTTGGAGTTCAGATATTTTTTAGCGGCATGCTAGTTGTTTTAACTAACTTAGGGTTTTTTCAGTTTTTAGGCTTTTTTTTTTTTTTCGCATTTAACATCTCAGCTGGCTATCAGCTTCAGCGTTTTCAACTATTAACTTCAGTGTTTTCAGCCATCAGCTTCAACATTTTCAGCCATCAATTTTAGCATCTTCAGCGGTTCAACTTACAGTTTTCACACTAGGTATATATCTAGTTAGTTTAGTTAGTTTAAAGCTAATGATGGTTAAGATGTGTGCTTTACATCCAGTTTGCTCATGACCTGATTAGTCGGGTGGCTGAACTATTAAAGATTCACCTCTTAGTTGGTGCAGAGCAACCCCGCCCCCCTTCCCGTTTACATTCTCTCCCACTAGCTTACAGCCCCTCACAACCCCAACCTAACAACAACAGTAAAACCCAACCTAACATTACTGGTTAAACATAAATGTTGATATTATATATTGGAGCGATCCAGCTGTTCAGTTTTATGCCCGATGTCACCTCAGATGAGAAAGACAAAGATGATGCATCAGGATGGAGCAGATTTGAATGAAATACTGAGAAATGCAATTTTGAGCTTAATTTTCTTTAGCAGAAAAAAACTCAAAGAGAATATTAAAAACACTGTTTTCATCAGTGTCTCTTTAAGCCCTTATGTGTTTTTAAATAACTGAATGAGGTTAAAGGGGCAATCCTGTTACAAAAACACATCTTTTGTAACCATGCATTTTTCTCTTTCCCTTCGTTTATTTATTTTTCATATCTATAGTTGTTGCTATCATCGAATAATCCCATGTAGTCCCAGATATAAAGAAAGGTTTTTTTAGTATAATGTCATTTAGGGCTAAAGTTACAAAAATATGTTAAAGTGAGGTTAACGGTCAAAGAGAGCTTAAAGAATCACTCCAATCAACGTTGTTTTTTTAACATGTTTTGTAGCATTTTTTTTCATGATGGAAAAGATGTTTGAAATTATTTAAGAGTAAAACTGTATTTCTGAGTATTTATTTATTCAAATCATGATGAAGATTCAAAAACATACAATAAACATAATAAATAAACATACAGCAGCAGATTGAACGAGCTACTTATTTAACCCATAAGAACCCAGACCTGTTTTTCCTTAAAAATAAAATAATGTGGAATATGTCTCGGTGATGCATAATGTCTGGGCGAAAGAAACGTGTCTATCATCTTCTATTGTGTCTATTGCTTTTATTTTTGTTGCTGAACTTTTGTTCAAAATGTGTTTCATACTAAGAAACTTAAAAAAGTCTCATTTATAGCTATTCAGTTGCATTTTATTAAAAAAATTTAATTCAGAAAAGCAATTATTTACATTTTTGTCTTTTTTTTTCAAAATATACTTTACAGTGGTATATCATGATATATATCGTTATTGTGCTCATGATATTCAACTTTTCCATATCGCCCAGCACTAATGTACCACAATCCAAATTGACCACGAAACAGATCTCTGATGATTTTCTGTTACACTGATGTCACCATGGGTTCTTGTGGGTTAAAATAAACTCAGAAAAAGGTCCTTTTTGTTTTTTTCTTTTTTGTTGTTTTTTGCTGATACTGATGCTGTTTGCAGGGCCAGAGGGATCCGACACCGGCAGCGTAACAAAGAGGCGGTTGGAGGCTTTTTCTCACAGATCGGGGATCTCTACATGGTCCATCACCTCTGGGGTACGACTACAGAAATGGGATGGTCTATCTATGCTTATTGAGGTCAACCCGATCACTTCTCTTTTTAGAAATTAAAAAGTTATCCTTTTTGTAATCTCAAATCATCCATAAATTCAGATTTATAAAAAGAAATCACTTTTCAACATTATTTTTGATATATATTTTAAAGTTTTTCCCTAAGTATGGTAGCTCCAGCCTGTTCTTTTGTTGTTTTCAGAGTCTGACCTATTACATCTTCACTTAATTGCATCCATAAGTTACGCTGCTGTCTGTTTTTTAACTGAATCCAGACTGGTTTGTGCGGAAACTCAGTTTACATTTGGTTTCCTAGAACATTTCAAAGATTAGATCAAATTTAGGTTTACGTTTTTATGAAATATACAAAAGGGACACATTTTTCAGCCTATTTATTCAATTAGACGTTGAACTTAAATTATTATCATTCATCTTTGCAGCTCCTCTGAGTCTAAACTTTCTCTTATTCTTAGTTTTCTTTGCCTTGAGCAACTTTTTTTGTCTCATTTAGCTTTAAATTGAAGCCAAAATAGAGCAAAAGTGAAACTGATCAGTGAAAATAAAGACTACCTCATAGAAAGAGAAAACATAATTCTTCATAGTTAATGAGATAATTGCTTTCTAAATAAAAAAGAAAGGATGTTTTAAAGTGTGCTGTCACTTTTTCTATTAGCAGCACTTTGTGTTTGTTTTTCTGGCTGCAGCTTACAAAGACCTGCAGTCTCGTGAAGAGACGAGAAACGGCGCCTGGCAGCAGGAGGGCTGGCACGAGGCTGTGTATTACACAGGTGAGCAACCATAAATTGCTTTGACAAGAAAAACGTTGGGAAAAGCGCTTTATTGGAACGAATCACCCCTTCCCTGCAGTGCCTCTCATCCAGCACATGGAGTCTCGGATCATGATCCCTCTGAAGGCCTCCCCGCTGCAGTGAGGCGCCCCCTGAGAATGTTACAACCAACGCAGAGCGTCGCCGTCACGGGTTCGACCTTCTGTCCGTGCTGCTAAACATACTTTTCCCTTCTTCTTCCACTTAGACGACACTGCTTAACTGGTTATTCCAGAAGGGGCGCGAGCTCTGTGCATTCCACGTTTAGAATACCCAATTAAAACCTCCTGATGGTCATCATGTGGCGCCACATTAAAACGCTCGTTTTCAAATTAAGAGCCAATTACTTGAAGGGGGCGGGATCAGAAAAAGGGGGGCAAAGAACATCGTTTACTGCAGTAGCCATTTATTTATTTTACGCAGATTTAGAGTAAATATGAAAAAAAAAAAGTATTTTCTTTGCCAACTGTGACATGGTGAACAAAGTGGGTGTCATACTTTTATATGTGCTCCTCGATGAGCTAACACTGTTACGTTTCGGTGGTTTTGGTTCTCCTGTAAACCCTGTAAATGTTCATGCTTCATGGTGTTGGTAACTATCGCTTCCACCTTTCCTCTCGTGAAACAAGCATGCTTGGTTTAAAAAACAAACATTTTAAAAAGTCCAGCATGAATTCTGACAGATGGGCAATCATGCTTTTTAACTGTAATAAACTACATTTATCTGGAACAATATAACAGAAGACAAAAAATTAAAAAGTCTTTCAACTTTGGATTCTTTTTTCTCATCTTTATTGCAGGTTCTCCTTGACAAGTTGGTAACACATCGTGCCATAAAGGACTAACTTATGTCGAGGTTTTGTTGTGAAATGTGCAAAAACTACTTCAGTTCTTTCCTCCTGTTTCTTTTTAGTATTTTAGTATAAAAATCAATGACAGTTTTTTTCTGGCACAATTTAACTTCAGTAAAACAAAGCAGTCATTATAAAAAGCTATTAGTCTGAGGAAAAATAAAGTGTGCAGTAGTTAAAACTACTCTCGGCACACCCTTTGGGTGCAAATATAAAAGGTTAAATTACTATTTTTTTTTTATTTTCTTTCATTATCTCTAAATTTTCTCCAGCTCCTTTAGAAGCTCCCCGAAACTCGTCACGAACCACAAAGATCTCTCTTTGACCTGTGGCCTCACCACATTGCCGCCAAATCCAATGAAGGCACTCTAAGATGGGGAGAAGCATCCGTCAGATTCATAGCAACATGAAAAAATAAACTATTATTAAATAGGACTCACAGCTGGGGGACAAGCTTCCAGATCGGTGGCCCCGTCCCCAATCATCACAACCGTCTTGAAGCCGTGTTGCTCCTTCAGCATGCTAATCACTTTTCCTTTCCCGCCACTCTCAGCTGTCGGCTGAGTCTCGTCAAAACCCGCATACTCTCCTAGAAGGTTTGTTTTTTTAAAAAAAAAAGAGATTTAATTGCGGAAGAGCGATGGGGAGTCAGAAAGCCCGCTCGCTCGCGTGAAGCTTTTACCGTTGAAGTAGAACTTGAGGCGGTTGGCATAGACGTGCTGCAGAGGAATATTGAGCTGAGCCGCCACGTGCTCTACGATGCAGCGGAAGCCACCTGAAACAAGGAACACCTTTATGTTGAGCGCATGCAGACGGTCCACGAGCTCCCTGGACAAAAATAAATGAAGATTGTTTTTAACATTTAAGCATGTTTAGTAAGGAAGTTGACTGTCATTTGAAAATCAAACTAATGACCAGTTAAGCTGGGAATCAGAAAAATTAACAACTGACACAGAGCTGCAAAATCATGTGGTTTTTTTGGTCACTCTTCATGTGATATCAGTCAGAAAAACGTATAAAAATGTCTCAAACTTTTAAAATACTTCAAAAATCTAATCAATACAAACATTTTACGTCTATGTGTTCTGATGATGAAAATGGGAATATTTTGTCAAAAAAATTCCATTAAATTTTTTTTTTTTTTTTTTACATTTCAAATGCAATGCATTGTGGTCTATCTTCACTCGTAGTGAGCATTGATGGACGCTAATTTTTCGCAAAGTCTTCTGGGAAATTTCGCTCGATTTTGGAATTGTAGATTCGGACAGCACTACAAAATGGTGAACGCACTATGTGTGGTGAGAAGTGATGGAATTCAGACATAGCCTGAGACAAATGCAGTTTGAGTTGCAGTCATTGACTGTATAAGAGAACTGGACTGAGCGAGAGTGACATCACCCATAGAAAATCCCTTACTTCCTGCTCCAGTAAAAATGAAGCCAATTCAGCCAAACAACATAAGTAAACAGTGATTGGTCCAAGTGGGTCTGAGTCATTGTTTCTATGGCAACTACTGTCACCAATCAGGAGTGAGCTTATTGGGAGTTCACACCTGGACTCAGGAGTATCTGTCAAACATTTTAAACGTTCGAGGTGGGGGGGGCTAGCGGGCACCACACTTTTATTGAGGCATCTGATTGGTGACTTTATCATTTGAATATCATGAAAAAAATAAGGATGAACAATAAGATGTTAAAAAAAAGAGTATGAGAGTAAGAATGGTTGTTCTGACCAATAGAATGACTGAGTGACAGCTGCTTATTTTATGTTTTACTACATGAGGACCTGGCTGTAGACAACAACATGGCCCCAAGATGGCACCAGAGCATCATTAGCAGGAAGTCCTTGACTGAAGCTTGAAAGAAGTTTACGCTCTTCAACTGGAAAAACCAGGTTAGGGGTTATGAATCTTCTAGTATGGATACGCTAATTTAGCTTCCGGCTACAGTTGCGACATTTCCGCTTCCGGCTAATGATGACTTTAATGTAGTGTTTGGGCGCCATCTTGCCTGTAACCAGGTTCCTCTCAAAGTTTATGTGGTTTTTAGCTTCTTGGAGCCAGTGGGTACTTCCTGTTTGGAACGTGAGGGGGGAGGGATCGCTCAGTCCTGTTCTCTTATACAGTCAATGGTTACAGCAGAAAACAATCTATTAAAATCATCTAAGTCTTTGCACCCCCACTCACCTGATGCCTGGAGTCAGCTGAGGCGGGTGGTCGGTTATCAGTTTGTTTACTTGCTCTCTGGAACATCGGATGGTGGACAGGCGGTCCGTGAGGGCCTTCTTGAATGTCACCGAGCCCCCCATGGCTTTCCGAGTCCTGAAGGAGGGGAATAAAATAACCATCCAACTACTAGAATATCTGAATGGAGGTCGGTGTTGGCACCTACATCTCTCTGACGGTGTCCCCAACGCCGCAGAACTTGGCAAGTTCATCGATGCCTTCTTCTTTGATGACTGTGCTGTCCACGTCGAAGCAGACCGCATCTGCTCTCCTGAACAGTTCCTTGGTTTGATCAAGAGTTGTCATCATGCTGGGAAAAGAGTTCTCAGAGTCACTGCAGGATGACAGGTAACATCACGTGATCAATCAGCAGAGTCCATTGTTGTCTTAACGTGAGGCTCTCTGGAGCTCATTGAACTGAATGCAGTGGATGCCTTTCAACCAGTGGAGCAGCAAACACTTTTCAGATGAACCAGTGGAGCTTAAGCCATGTAAAACAAATATACACTAAGCTGAGGAGAGCGGGGGGACGGCGCGAGGCTGGATGTGCTCGTGGATGGACGTATGGATGGACAGACATCCTCCGGGGTTGTTGCGTCACCTACACTCCCCACCGAGGAGCGAGCACTAACCTACAGCGAATGCACAGACGGGGGCAAAGCGCCCCGAACTCACGTCACATACTAACGGTGCTGTTAGAACTCGAGGGCTGCAGGAGACGAGCAGTAAAAAAGTCCCAAATGTACTTTTGACATTTGATTAACCGTGTTTGCCGCTCCACATTTTATTTATTTTTTTATTTTTTTTTAACGCGGTCGATCGATGACATTTCCCCACAACCCAGAGAGTCTTTAGATCGCATCTGCATGAAGAAGTAGTCCGATGACACCTACCAGAACACGGTGAGCTGACAGGGAACATGCAGCAGAACCCGCACCGAACCGCTTTGATGGATCACTGAGGAGGAAGACAGGAGCCGCTCAGCGGACCAATCAGAACGAGGCCGCCTAAGCCACGCCCACTCTCCATGCTGGTTTTGTTCCATGACGTCACCAACGGGCACAGATTAGCATGTATAGAAAAAAAATGCTTGAAAAATATATATATATTTATTGTAAGGTAATTCCTAGTTTTTTAACTGTTTCTCCATGTATAAATCACAACAGTAATGTTTTAAAGTTGAATTCAACTTTGTTGAGTGTGAGTGTGCAGCCTAGAAAATACAGTGTTTTATACAGTGTTTCCTTATGTGTATGGTTTTTTTTAACGTTGAGGAATCTTGACAATAATGTGCGCATCTCACCTTTTGTCAAATACATTAAAAATCGATTTCAATATATAAACAAACTTTTTTAAAAAACTAATCCCATGAGGGAAAATTTTGTGTTTTTATCTTTTTAAATGTCATTTTCGGGGCTCCATACACAGCAGTGAAATCCACCTTTACACTTACTGCTACTTTGTGCACAAAATACCAATTATGTTCACGCGAAACGAATTTGAGTGCACTAATTAGCATTATGTGCACAAAAATTGCTAACTTGTGTTCTCAAAACGATACTTTGTGTTTACAAAATACTAACGTGTGAACACAAAGTACTCCTTTGTGTACATTAATTAGCATTTTGTGCTAAAAAATGCAAACCTGTATCTACAAAATCCTAACTTGTGCCCACAAAAAAGCAATTTTTGCACACAATATACTTATTTGTGCACAAAAATGAGTATTTTATGCATAATAATTTCTCATTTGAATGCACAAGATACTAACTTGTGGGCACATAATACAAATCTGCCCTCAGTTTCAAAAAAGGTTGGTGACCCCCGAGCTAGAGTTTTAATCCACATAAGAGTGATTTTCAAATGTTGTCGTGCACAATTAGTAAAATAAATAAATAAAATAGTTAAAAAAATAAAAATACAACAAAACCCAGCTTATCAGTGCCAGTTTTTAGTTTTATAATTAGGAAAGATACATAATAGCAAGCACAACCTCGTGCTAGCAAAAAAAAAAAAAAAAGGTGAAAAGGTCTTATTATATTACACAGATATAAAAACAAGATCTGTTGATGGAGGACACAAATTTGGAGCTGTAAAGCTTTTGTTAAAATCCCTTCAGTAGCTGGATAGCTAGACATTTGCCCCTGAAAGACAATGACTCCCTTTCAGCTGTAGGGGGCAGCAGGGCAGCATTGCACGGGACAGTCAATACAAAGTCAACGAAGAAGAAGAAGCGGCAGCAGAAGAAGAAGAAGAAGCGGCGGGCAGCAGAGACGGGTGAGCACGTGAGAGTGAACGGTGATCTTGGGATTTCAGCTCTTTGTAAAAACGGAGCTGTTTTTCCTTTAAGGTAATTAAATTTAACTTTTTTTTTAAATCCGAGAAGTGACATTCCTGGACTTTTATTAACCCCGGAAGTGCTCGGTTAGCTTCAGTTGTATGCTAACAAGCATGTGGTCATCACGTGTTAGAACAATAATATACAACATCTTAAGTCCATCAGTCTTATTGATTTGTGTTTGTTTTGTTATATTTTTGTTTTACTTGACTTAGTGTTTGTTTTTTGTTTTTTTCTTCCTCATCTATAGATTGATGTATTGCTACAGTGAAATTCCATTCACGGACAGTACCTGGATACTTAAAGAACCCTGACTTATTATGGTATGTTTGTACTTTTGTCTACCGTGTAGTTATTATTAGTCATGATTTATGATCGATTGAAGCATGGCCGAATTCTGCCCCAGCTGACCTGTGCCGGAGACAGTCAGACACCATGCAAAAGCCACGCCTCATTTCTGCTTAGTGACTGCTAGACAGATGCTCCAAACCAGCTCTGTTCAGCTGCTCAGGAATGAGTACAGATGTTTAAAGGGAACAAAAGTTTGCTTTTAATGGAAAGCATTTAGTCTTCATGTGATGACCCCTAAGACAAACATGTTAAAACCACTTTTCTTACAGAACAAAGTTTAAGTGTTTCATTGTTGTACAGATTCTCTTTCTTAATCTGTTCTTTTCTTTGTGGTAATTTTCAGAGCATCAGAACCAAAACCATCAGCTCCTGTCATCTGTGGTAATCACTCGGCGCTCATTCATCTGAAAATCTCACCTAAATGTTTTTATTGTTGATTTTTCTCAAGCACAAGTGATTTTAAAAAGTTCCCATCCCTGATGATCGAGGATCACACCTGACTCTTTTAGGTTGTAGTCAGTCATCCTCACTGTTCTGTGGTCAGTTCTGGTCCTCTGTACGAGAACTGATGAGGAACATCTTGTGCTGTGGTTTGTGAAAATTTGTGTGAATATTCTCACTCTAAAAACTACCTAAATAAACATACAAAAATCCTACAACTGTGTCTGTGTTTATTAAATGTCTGGATTTCAATCTTCTAGCAAAAGATGCAATAAATTCCCACAGAACTAGGATTTAAAATATTAAATGGATTATTAACTGACATTTTTAGTAAAACATTAAAAGTGCTTAGGTTTTAAGTTTTTTTTTTTTTCTATTTTTGTTCAGAAGTTAAAAATTATGCTCATTAACTCAGGTCACCTGAACCCGTGAGCAGGTTTTGCTTTCAAGACAAATTCTCTAAAACAACATGAATAAAATATCTTGAGGCCATTCTCGTTTGCAGCAAGGAGACTTTTCTGTTCATCAGCTGTTTAAATAGAGCAGGAAGCAAGCCAAACGTCCAAAGCACTATAGCACCATAAATAAATATATTTCTTCAGAGTTAAGAAAATTGTGGGCACAACACGCTTCAGCCCATTTGAGTTCTTCCTTAAAATCAGCGTCCAGTTGTGTTCCAGTCCTTGTAGGCCTTCTACTCTACAAACTTTGCTGGGCCTGCTTGTCCGATTCAGCAGCTAGCGACAGCAGAATGGCCTTCGGAGTGTTCTCGAAAAGCGCCGCTCGGTTCTGAGTTTGGCCCTTCTTGACCCAGTGGCCGTAGATTTTAAATGCGCAGGCGTCGATGAGCTTGCGGATGGGTTTGACGGCGTACGGGTCGCTCTGGATCACCTCTTTGGTGACGGGTTTTGCTCGGCGGTAGTTGCAGTAGATCCGCATGGTGGCGAGCACTGTAGTGCAGATAACCTGATGGAGAAAGAATGCAAGCAGTTCATTGATCCTAAATGGATGCTAGTGTGTTTTTTTTTAAATATTTGAGACACTTATGTTCACTTAGGAAGAAAAATTCTCAATCTCAAATTGGATCTTTTTGTATTAATTAACGTACTAATTTCCAGTGGAATCTCACCTTAAATCGCCTGTATGGACTGAACTGTCGGACTTCGTTCACTACATATTGTGAGAAGAATGGGTGATTGAGAGCATCAGCAGCAGTGAAGCGCTTACTTGGCTCCACCACCAACATGCGGGAGATCTGTGGACGAACCACACTCAGTAAATGTACATCTACTTATGTAGTATACAGAAACTGTAAACCTACCAAGTCTTTAACTGTGTCTGAGCGGTCCTCCCACTCGGGAGAGGAGAAGTCGTAGTTTCCTGCTAAAATCATCCGCAGCATCAGCATCTGTTTTCTGTGCCAGAAGGGCGGAGAACCCGCCAGCAGCGTGTACATGATGACACCCGAACTCCATCTGCAAACAGGTGACAGGTCGCTTTGAAATGTCGGAATATTCTGTTTCCGACATTTATAACCTCAGATTGGACCAAAATAAAAGGCACAACAAAAAATTTGTAACTTTTCAGCAGATAAAGGAATTTTTTTATGGGGGGAAAAAACAACCAAAGTAATATCCATCCAATTTCCAAAACTATTGATCCCTTTTAGGGTCACAGAGTTGCTGGAGCCTATCTCAGCTACTCTTAGTGCACCCGCTGGATGGTTAACCTGTCCATTGACATTCAAGCTCACACTCATGTTTACCCCTGAGGGCAATTTTAGGTCAGAAATTGGCCTATTTTTGGACTGTGGGAGAGGATGTGCCACTCACATGTCCACAGCTGTCCCGTATCCTGTGTGACTGGCATCCATGGAGCACTCGATGATCTCAGGAGCGAGGTACACGGGGGTCCCGTACACCTCTGCATCACAGACACACGTCGTTTCCATCAGTTATTAAAATGAGGCTCATTTTCTAAACGTATGTGAACCTACATTGGCAGTTTTTGAAGACCAGAAGACACATATTTGGGTAAATGAACATTGAGCTGTACATGCAGCTATACTGAAATAAATAGGACAGCTCAGGATGTTGTCTAGACTGTTTGTTGCATTCATGTTCAGAAAAAAACGGGGAAACCTGAAACTGCTGCATTCATGAATAAAAAGCATTTCAAATAACTATTTTGATACAGTAAAAAAATAACTTGGTGCTTTAAAAATAAAGTTCTAAAATAGCAATCTTTGTATTACATCTATTGTGTAAGAATTAATTTCCTTTTCTAAAGTAGTTTTTTTTAAGCTGGTAAAGTTACTAAAGAAAGTATTTACATGATACCTCTAAAATATAGAACGACTTATGAGAGGATTTTTCAAATACTATTAGCGAAAGTGTAAAATAATTTAAATGTATCTAAATTTATCCTTAAAAACTTGTTGTACCAAATTGAAAAGTCATTAAAATGAGATATAAGAGAGTGACAATAAGTTATGAGGTGTGCATTGGATTTAATTGAATCAAAGTTATTTAATTAAAAAAATGTAAATTCAACATGAGTTTCTGGAATCATAAAAGCTATAAAAACTTATTTAAAACCAGCACAACTTAAAGCTGAAATCAACTGCAGTAAAAAAATAAAAATAACGAAAGAGCTACATATTCACAATAAAGCACACATTCCCAAGATCGTGCTGATAATACTTTTTAAGATTGTTTTTGTCATGTGTGTCAAAGTTGAGGCCCAGGGACCAGAATAATAATATCCAGCCTATGTTATTATCATTAACGATCTGATGTTATCTTGCACTGGTAACATATCGAAACTCTTCGATTATGGAAGCTGACAGATCAGTTCTAATGATCTATAGATTTCTATATGGACTACGATGTCTGACATCACAAGGGTGTCATCATCCTCTCCCTCCCGCTCACTCATGGTGCAAAAAGAAATAAACATAACTGGATAAAATAACTAATGACAAAACAGACTAAAGAAAATTGAACGATTTGATTTCTTTTAGCCAAAAAACACAAATTTTTATTTTCATTTCCAGGTTTTGTTTGACAACATGTTCATATTTGGATCATTTTATAATCTATTGGGATATTTATATGTGCAATTTTTCGTATAAAATGACGTAAAAGTAAAGCAATTTGAGTGTTTTTTTTAATTATATTTCTAATTTTTTTAAATCTGACAAATTTTTTTTTAAGTTTTAAACCTTTGGTTTTAGTGTGTTCAATAAATGTTAATCCTGTTTGGCCTGCAATAAGGTGTGTTTTGGATTTTGGCCCCCAGTGTGATTGAGTTACACCCCTGGTCTATGTAGATCAGCCTAAGAGCAATTTTCATGTACAGGTGCAAGAAAAGTATGTGATCCTCTTTGGGATCACTTTGATTTCTGCATGAATTTGTCATAAAATATGTTCTGGTCCTCATCTAAGTCACATCACTAGATAAACACAGTGATCTTAAACAAATACAACACAAAAATCTAAGTTTTTATGTTCTATTGAACAAAATGTGTAAACATTTAAAGTGCACGGTGGAAAAGATATGCATGCTGAGCAGCAACTCATCCAATCTCATCACATCGATGGATTCCAGGATGGTTGATTTCTAGCTTCAATTAGCTAAAGGAGAAGTAATTTAATATTTTAAGACAAATTCATGCAGAATCTCAAAGGGTTCACATACTTTTTTCTTGCAACTGTAAATACAACACAGCCCGGGTGACGGGCGGCGGTTGCCTTGCCAGCTCCTGCTGCCAGTGCTGGTCTGCTTTCTGAGAAGTCTGCTTTAAAGGTCAGTGCCCTGCAAGCGTCTGAGATTGTAGCTAACGGATCGGAGTGTCCTGTGCCGCTCGTGGCAGGAAGCGTGTTGTGCAATCAGATCCAGATTCTCCGCTGACCGCCAACAGCTGGTGTCCTGACGAGAACACTGCAGGCGGCAAAGATAGTAACTGAAGGGCACGTCATTCATGCCCTTCAGACCCGAGCAGCTTCTAAATTTGATTGAATTTTTCATCATTTTTTTTTGTTTTGCTCAGTTAACATTTTCATGAACCTATGATCAATCGCGGGTTGTCACCTCTGAGCGTCTGTCCTGGCTCGATTTGCACCGCAAATCCAAAATCTGTGAGCTTGATGTTCATGTTGTCATCTAGAAGGATGTTCTCGGGCTTTAGGTCTCTGTGGACGATGTTCTGGTTGTGAAGAAACTGGACCACCTTCAGCAAAGCTCGCATGATCTTTCTAAAACAAGAAAAGCACAATAAATATTTAAGATTGTAAAATAAATAAAAGTCTGTGTTGAGAACTCTGACCGACCTGGTTTCCTTCTCACTCAGAGTAACTTTCTCTGTCAGGTAGTCAAAAAGTTCACCTCTTCTCATTCTGGAGAGAAGAAAAAGAGAAACTTTTGAATCATTTGATCACTTAAGTTCACACTGTCGTGTCAAACTTATACTTACAGGTCAAAAACTAGGAAATAGAAGGACTTTGACTCATAACTGTCTTTGAGCTGGACTAAAAAAAGCAGAATTTGTTGAATAAATGTGCAAAAAGAACTCTAAACATGAACAAATGACCTGCAGCTTTATCCAGGTGAAAGGCTTACTGATGTTTTCCTGCCCGCAGACCTTCTTCAGGATGTCAATCTCCTTCACCGTAGCCTCTCGGATCTCCTCGATCTGCTGGGGGGTCATCTTGTCCGAGGGGGTGATGTCGATGATCTTCACCGCGTACTCCTGAGACGTCCGCTTGTCTAAACAGCGGCGCACCACGCTGCTTACTCCCCTGATCAGGAGGACAGCACGCCAAGGTTAAGGAATAAGGTCAGATGAGGGGAAAAATCACTCACAAGGATTTAAAACAAGTTTTAATTGTTATAAACAGACAAATATAGCACTTGGTTTGATGTTTGTATATATTTAAATGTTCTAAATAACTGGCTTATTGGTCACAAATACACATATTTTGGATTTGGGAAAAAAAAAAAGTTCAGAAATTCTTGAAACCCCAGATGGGCCAGAACACACAATACAGGGGCGTAACAAATAATTTGAGGGACTCAAGATGTCTTTTAAACATATTGCATTTTTAACTTATGCAATCTGTAAAAAAGCTTGTTTTGAAGAATTATTAATCTTTGTCAACAATGATACAGCATTGACTCAAGAATTGGAGGACAAGTAAGGGGCAAGGGTTTTTGCTGGGGGACAGCTGTCCCCTTTAGCCCCCTGTAGGTCTACCACTGGTGAAGTGGAACTTTATGGCTCTCATGAACCTCGTTTCCACTGAGGAAGGGGTCAAGCCTCACTCCCACTGAGAAGTTTGCCTTCATGGTTCATGTGTGGTGTAGACCGCTAGCGTGTCTTTGCGTCATTGTAGTGGGACGACTAAAAAAGCAACAACAATGGAGGTCATGCAGCAGCTCGTCTTTTTCTTGCTTCACTTTTTGTACATCATGTATAGCAGGAATTTAATAAGATTGCAGCTAAGATTAACAGAGTCGTGAGGAACGTTAGCTTAAATGAGCGCCATCTAAAGTCGTTATCACTTTCTACCAACAGCGGCTCCAACTGTTCCGTTCCACTTTTCAATGAACCTACAACCAATGGAGGCCCCAAAGAGGAACGGTTCAGTACTGTTTATTGGACCCATTTTACTACCCAAAATACCGGACTGTACCACTAACAAGGCTATAGGGCAGGGGTCGGCAACCTTTAACAGTGAAAGAGCCATTTGGGCTAGTTTTCTTCTGATCAAAACATAGAAGGAGCTGGATAGTCTCTAAAAAATTTGGATTTGCTTTCATGACCTTCTTTTTTTAATAGTAAATGTTAATTGTGTCAATTTTGGCACAAACAAAAGCAAAAATGTAAAAATAACCTAGCATCTTTCAAAATGTGTGTGTGTGTTTTTTTTAACTTATTTTCAAAATAAAAGACTCTCTGTGCCAAACAGGATCATCTCAGTGCAGTTCTGGGCAGCTAGTAAGCAATGTTGTGCAGCATAAGGTAATACGTGCTCATAAAAGATCAAACTTTTTTAACAAAGTTTTGCTTTCTATATAAAATCTGTGCATTCTGGAAGTAGCGTTTAGCAAACAAAAGGTCTTCAGGTCAACAGGGATGTAACAACCTACATAGTTTATTATCTATGTGCATCTCAGCCGTCAATTTATAAATGTAACTAATCTAAATTAAATAAAAGCCAATTAAGTAATCCTTACTTTAAAAAAGGCTATTTTATTTTTCTTTTATTTATTTATTTTGTTCTTTTCCCCCTCCTTGTCCTCAGCAGTCTTACACTGCTGGGTTTTGTTATTTTAGTTTGGGGTTGGTAGTCTTAGTTTGTGGGCTTTGTTTATTTGATTTCTGTAGGTAGTTTTGGTTAGGGGGAGCTGCTGACTCAGACGGTCGACATGGCTGAGTCTGCAGTCTCTGACTTATTTTATGTTTAGCCAAACATGTAGAGATAGACAATGCACACGTGTCTCTTGAGCTGCAGGTTCCAGTCTCCTGCTATAGGGTTTGACCCAGTAAGAAAATGGTCCAATCGGCTCTTTTAGCATCAAAGGTTGCAGACTCCAGTCTTGCCAAAACAGCCACACTGTATTCAGCTCATCACGCCCCGTAGGAAACATTTCGGTTTTCCATGGCCATATGCACCTAACAGCTTTTGTATTTCTTTTTGTTAAGAACTCCAAACCTTCCTCTTGACTCTTCAAGTCGTACCACTTCACCTGCTGTTTTATCTAGAGGTACTCATCTGTGCTGTATTACATCTAAAAGTACAATTTATGTGAACCTAACTCTTTCTTTTCCTACCTGAACGGGTTCTGTCTTAACTCTGTCTGGACTTGTGGCTTTAGTTTTATAGCATTACTTATGCAGCTTGCCTCACAAGTAAGTTTTTTGTTGTAGTTTCTTGTAATCTTCATAAATATTTTCAGTGTGCTGAACACAATGTGCGCTCATGACAAGGCAAAAGAGTTTGTGATTCAGTCCATTTAGACTGTTGATGAAGGAGTGTGTAAAGATAACACTGACCTCACTATGAGTCATTAACTGACAGAAACGTACACTAATAAAGTAAATAATATTCTACACATGTTCCAACTTTGATGTTGAGTGTTGAGTGTTGATGTTGCAAATTATGGGGCAGTACGAACTTTCCTGCACATTCATGGAGCTGAATAAAGCCAAGATAAGAACAGAAGATTCCAAAGTGCACGTCTTTATTCTACATGCTAGAAAATTGGTGAAATAGTGTAAATAATCAGTACAACAGCTTTTCTTCTACAGCTTCCACCTCCAAACCCAGGCCGCTTTTGCTGTACAAGCAGCATTAACTATTAACCTTACAAAAGAGCGCTGGCATGTGGGAGCTGGTGAGGAATGACAACGATGCTCATTTCTTGGAAACCTGCGGGAAACCGGGAAAGCCTGTTCCTTTTGCTTTTTTAAAATTTGTTTTCTAGGAAACTTTTGACTACTGTGCTATATTTCACAAAGACAGTTTTTTTACAAATAGAATTAAAAAAATCCCCTGTAAGAATGATTGATCCATGTAAAATGCACATGTAAACACAGGTACTTAAAAAAAAGGAAATTAAAGAAATAGAAGAAAGTGAAATATACACAAATACTGTAGCTTAGTACAAAGGTATGTTTGTTTTTTTTTCTATGCTGCTCCATAAAATGGATTAATAGAGATCTGATATCCATTTTGTATTCATACAGTACATGCATTACACAAAATCAGATCTCGATTGTCTGATGGATTGTAACTACAGTTGTGCTCATAAGTTTACACACACTGGAAGAAATGATGATTTCTTGGTCATTTTTTGTAGAAACATGAATAATTACACAAACCTTTTTCCACTTATAGCTAGTAGCCATTGTCAAAAAAAATCTGTTTACATTTTTTTAAGTCATAATGAAAACAGAAACTTCCTGTTCCAAAAGTGTGGATATCCTGATGATTTTCTTCTGAAAACATGGAAACAAACTGAAACAAGAGTTTGGATGACAGCTAAAGGTAACCATCCTCACCTGTGCCTATAATCAATGGATGTTATTGTGCACAAAAGATTCCCTTGCATCTTTCATCCAGTGCTAAACTGACTATTCTGGATCCTGAGTCATGGGGAAAACTAAAGAGCTGTCAAAAAAATCTATGGGAAAAGGTCACTGAGCTGTACAAAACAGGAAAGATATATAGGAAGATATCCAAGGAACTGAGAATGCCAGAAAGTGTTCAAACTTTGATCAAGAAGCAGAAAAACAAACCATTGTCATAAAAATTTCCCAAAAACTCGTTAGGGATGTAAAGAAAAACCCACGGACCACTTTAGATATGATACAAGACTCTCTGAAAAACTGTGGTGTGAATTTTTCAAAATGTCCAATATGGAGGCAACTTAAAAAACAAATGGGCTGCATGGTTGAGTCTCTAGGAAAAAAAAAAAACCTTTTTTGTGCAAATTAAAACAAATCTGAGCACTAACTGTGGAAAAAAAGTGAAAAAATGTTTTATTTATCATTCATAGTCTGAAAAATACTAGTACTCATAATTTCTTCCAGGGCATATAAACTTATGAGCACATATCCTGTCCAAAAAACCACTTAGAAGTACTGTTTAATAGTGATAATAACACCAAATATTTGTGTTTTCATGTCGTTTTTTTGTGTGGTAGAAAAGTTTTGCCAACACTTTTACACAAACAAGTTCAGCTCACAACTTTAATCATACTCAACTCTTTGGACTTAAGGGAAGTTTCCCACATTGAGAGTGATTGAATACTTTTTTTGTTATTGTGTAGATCAAATTACCTGCCCAGGATCTCCTTGGGCTCATACTTGTCGTAGAACTCCTTGGCTCCAACCCAGTCTGGGATTTCCTCCTCTTTGGTCATGGTGGAGTGATGAAGCTTCACCAACAAATGTGCACAACCGCTCTCCTCTCAGGACTCACAAAAGGCTGTCGCACGAGTAAACACACAACAGACATGACTCGGATCACTGTGTGATCACTTAGCAAACTTCATGTGTCTTATAAACATTTGAATGTTGAAAAATTATTTGCAATCTGTTGCTCCATTTACAATTTTACTGATGAAATAAAGCTTTAAGCATCACCTACACAAAAAAGTGAAACAAAGTTCTAAAATGTGTTACCTTTAAAATGATTAGTTTATATCAAATTCAATTTTTGAGTCAACTCAAAAATTTTATTTAGGACTGATCTAATTTCTTCAGTTTCTGAAGTAGTTTTGAACAATCAGTCTCACAAAAATACTTTTTTACCTTTTAAACTATTAAAAAAAAAAAAGAGCAAAACCAAGGCATGTGGACTAAAACATATGATTTGGAAGTAAAGGGTCATTCGCCACCATTACATTTACATTTTTAGCAAAGCATCACATTAAAACACTCACCGATCTCGTCTGTCTTAAAAAATGGAAATCATCCTTAAACTGCGATCGCTCAGCGTAGAGAGAAACCAGTTCGGTCCGCTCCGGCTGCTGCTTCCACGTTGTATAAGATGAGCTTTAATGTCACACGCCAAAAATACATGGCTGCTTCTTAGGCAGTCAAAGCGAATGGACAAAACCAGGGATCCACGCTGTGAGACGATGGTCCCTTCTCTCACCTTTAGCATTCAGAGAGCGGTTAACTGACTGTGCAGCGTTCCACGTGGGGTTCAGCCGACTGGAGTGACACAACAGTTGCTGGACTGCTGAGTTGTACCAGCCCCTAGTTTCTATTTAAACAACTTGTAGGTAAAAATAGAAATGGTTGAAAACGCAACGTGTGATTGAAGAGGCAGAGATAAATCATGTTTAATCTCCTTTATTTTTTTTACTGGTACAATCAAACTTTGAGCAACACGGATCCAGAAAATGCAACCTTGTGGTTCCTAAGGGTTTTATGTTGCAGATTCTGAAGTATCAGAGAAGAAACTAAAAGGATGGATGCTAATGAAACACAAGCTCCCATCATAATTACAAACATGACACCACTAAAGTATATAAACATTATTTATAAGCTCTGCAGCAGCTGTTTCACAAATTATGTTTGATACTCAAATGTTAAATAAATCTTGTTTTATTGATTGATCCCTTTAATAATTACACCCTGCTAAAACTTTGAGAACATTTGTGACTTTCTCTGCAGCGCTTCGTCTTCACCTCATGATAGACCTGCGGAGAAGAGAACAGCTCATTAGGATACATGCACTTTTTATTCTGTTAAACGCACATATGAAGTAGAATTGGTTTTGTGAAACAAACACCTCTGAAAGATTCTGTCAAAGTAGTTTGAACTAATAAAGGCTTAAATCAACAAAGTCTCCTTTTAGCTTGCATAAAAATATATAAAAAACTGGACAGCAAAAGGGATACGTGGACCAAAAAATTACACAAAAAGAAAATAAATGAACAAAATCTACTTTTTAATTTTTTTTTTTTTAAAGGCTTTTCAACATTTACTTACCGTTTGCAAACTTGCATTGCTTCAGTACTTCACCGAATCCCTCACAGAGCTTCAGGTCGCTCTGATTCTGCGCACACTCAAGGAACTGTTTGAGCTCATAGGAGCAAACCTGCTGCTGCTGCTGGCCTTGCTGGTAGTAAGACTGTGGCTGCTGATGCTGCTCCTGACAAACAGAAGGAAATATAAAGAATACATGAACAAGTGTGTTTGTTTTCAAAACAAGTTACAGTGAACATGTCTTAAAATAAAAAGAAGCTTCTTCCATCAAGATTTACCATAAAGTCTAAGATGCATTTTGAATTTCTATAGGTAATAATAGAATAAACAATAATCAAGTTGTTTTCTGGACAAAGGAAAGCTCTTTTGATGTTTACATGCTTTTTATTTTTTTATTTTATTAGTTTAAAGAGAAAATAAAGCAAACCTCACAGACAGAGACAAAAATGATTTGCCTTCTATTAGATATTCAAGTGTTTTGTGCTACTATAAAGCAAATGTTTATTTTATACTTAAACTTTAGTCAAACGTTGTTTTTTGAAGTTGGTCTGAATTTGATTATAATGCCATCAACTCTAAATATGAACTCAAATTCCAACTGATGCAATATATAGTCAATTTCATTACTTTTTTCCTGTCAGATCTGAGCTCTCCTTGGCTGGTTTTGCCAAGAGTTAGACAACCTAATCTTTCCTGATGCTATTCTTGTCCTTTGGCAGATGCTCTTCACTTTACCTGGTATGTGACGTCAGGCTTGGCCGGTTCTGAGTTCCCTCCACCGAACCCTCCAGTCAACGCGTGACCGATGGTGTGTCCTACCGCCGAGCCCACTGCCACCCCGGCTGCTGTGGTCGCCATCTGGGCAAACATGCCCGGCTGCCTGGGTGCTGCAGCCGGTGCTGCCACAGCGGATGGAGGAGCCTGCATTGGAACCGGGGCATGGGAGGGAGGAGGTGCTGCTCTGGCCATGGGTGGTGGAGATGGTGGTGCCCGGCTATAAAGAATAAAAAAAAAAAAAAAGAAAAAAAGTTTAAATGGTATGTTTAACATGTTAATATAATCATAAATTGTTTCCATGTTGAGGTCTAATGTGAGGGAATTCCTCACTTCAGTTGTGCGTCAGGGTTGATGTTGTGGCTTTCAGTCTTGGAGTTTTTTTTAAAGGTCATAAGGTTTTGTCTGGACGGTTACATAACTGAAGGGTAAACAATCCAATTATGTTAGAATAACCTTCAGAAGTCCCAAGGTTTAGTGCTAAACTGTCTTTTTAACCTAAAATGTAACATGTTTTAATACAGTAAAATAATGAAACATTTGAAATATTTCACACTGGAATACCAGCATTTTAACGGATTTAGCTGACATATTTTATTAATTTATTGTAGTTACATCATTTAAATTTGAAATTTAAACTAAAGGACACAAGTTTGACACTATGACCTTTATTACATCAGTCAGTAACTCCAGTTTGCCTCAACAATCGTGATAAAACAAAAGGAGTTCTACATGTTCAGATTTGGACATTTTAGGACGCTAAATGTATTAAATCATTCCTGAACTCAGCTGGCAGGTTCAACAGACATATGACACTGCAGTGCAACGCCATTAGCATTAGCCTGAGCTAACCCACGCAGCACATTACTACAGCACCCACCGTCTTTAAACTTGTTAAAAAGAAGTGGTTACCTGGCTGGTGCGGGCATCCTAGATGTCCGGCTTCTGCTTCCTCTTGGCATTATTAAATATTAAGTGTGTACCTCTGTACGTTTGATGAAAAACTGTCAGGATAATCTGAAGCTGTAGCGCCGCTTCTCAGTTTTTATGTCGACCTTTGGTTCATCCGGAACTTTCCATGTGTTACATCATCCATCTGCCGGGTAACTTCCGGTTTTAGCGGAAACAGTTGTGTAACTTTATTTTGAGTCGCTTTCCATAACCGAAATGTAGTTATTAAACACATTTTATTTCATTTTTCATGAACTACTACTACTACTACTACTACTACTACTACTACTAATAATAATAATAATAATAATGGATTGATGCATGTTTTTCTTGGTCTTATTTAAATAATTTGCTTTGATCGCTTTTTGAGTTTACTATTATTCTTCTCATTATTATCTTTAAAAAGAAAATCCTGCTACTTAGATTTTTTTCAGTTTGATATTGTACCTTTTTGGGGGGTTTCTATGTTCCAATTGGAAACATTTTATGTAATCAAAAAATTTTGTTATTTTTTTTTTTTATATATATAAATTCACAAAATATAAATGAATAAACAAATAAAAAAGATTAAAAGAGGCAGCATTGATTTCCCTATCAACCAGGAGAGACTGTTTTCTAAAAATGTGAACTGAAAACAATAAAAGCCTCACACACTACTTTTAATATTCCAAAGGGAATATTATGATGACAAAATTTGTTTCAATAAAAATACAATGACTTCAAAAAAGTTTGTTCTCTTTCAAAATAATATTGTTTCTTGTTCAAACTATTAATTGCTTCTAAAAACATCAAGTGAATTTTTAAGTTTGAATCGCTTAAGAGGCCACCTTTTCAATAAAGTCAAATCAGAATCAAAATACTGAACTTACATGTCATAAATTTGAAGGAATATTTCCTTTAACATTTTTACTGGATCAAAAATTGCACATTTATTAGCAACAAAAAGGTTCTTAGTGCCTATTTTTTAAAATTATGTATCAATAACTACCTACCTCTCATTTACTTTCTCAGAAAAATAGGAAGTTATCAAATCTTATGCAATACATTGACCAACAAAATATTGAAAGAAAATATAAACGTTTTACTTTTTAACCTTTTAAAGTTTGTAAGAGGTTTTAGAAGAAAGCGTTATTATACGTGATATAAGAGAAGAAATAAGTGTTGAACGTAATGATGAACGTAAGAATCAGAACAATTGATTCAATTCAGATTTATTTTTTGTAAATTAAAATAAACATTTTGAAAGCCAACAGGCCTACATTTAAAAAAATACAACATCCCATTGTTTAATCCCTTCTTTGAAACACATTTCTCCAAAAATACTCACTCATACACCAGTATTTTGTAGTAGTGATAAATATAAATTAGAATCTACCCAAACAGGGATTTATATACACCGCAGGTTTAAACTATATATACATTTAAAACAATTAAAGTGATATTACAAAGGCAGCTTTTCAGAATAACTCATATTCATCAGAATTGAAATTTAATCAATTTCGACATTAAAGAAAACCAAAGAGGCAAATTATTCTTTTTTTCCTTTCTTCTTCTTTTGGGGCTGATGATGATGTCTGTTTCCCTTTCCCCATCTGTTTCCTTGAGTTCTTCGCTCGCCCCACATTGGCATGGGCGGCTCAATCTCCCCTGGCCGCCCACCTCGGTCCGGCACACTGCCCATCAACATCTGCAAAGATGTAAAGTAGAGTGAAGTAAAAACTAAATTAAATAAACAACTATGATCAAAGTTGTACCTTGTATACAGTAGTGCTTGTTCCTGCTTTGACAGGTTTGATCATGGACTGATCTTGCCTGGTAGCCAGTAGAAGGGGAAGGGACACTTTGGAGGATTCAGAGAGGGATGCCAGAGGAGGTACAGAGGACAGAGCTGCACGACGTTCCTGTTAATGAAATACATTCTGAGCAAGTATGTTTGTTTCCAAATGACAGTATACCATACAAAGCTGTTGCAGTGACAACAATAAGAAAACAGATTATGAAAGCGGAGATACCTGGTTCTGTTGTTTGAGGAACATTTAAATCATAAACGGCAACATTTTCCTGCTTACCTTCTGTTTGTCTCCCCAGGCAAATGACTCGAGCGTAACCTGAAATCTTTTGATCATCATCTGTCGTCGACACTGATAATCCGTCAACATAGTTTGATTCATTTGGTTCACTTGGATCTACAATACACAAATTAAGAAGATATACAGATCAGTGTTAGCGTTATGTGCTTTATATAATGAAGGAAAAGGAGACGTGCAAACGTACCCACTGCTCTGAGGTGAGACTGCTGGTAAAAAGAGGGGCTGTCATTTCTCCACCAGGCATACGAGTGAGTCTTGACTTCAGCTGCATCAAAATCAAATTTAAAAATATCTTACATGCTAATTCTATGCATTATTTATGCATTTCCTTTCTTTTTTTGAAGGCTTACCTCATTTTGCACATCTTCAAACGGAGAAGAGGCATCTAATCCAAGGGCGTGCAGTATTAATACCCACTCAGCCTGCATTTCCGCCGTATTTATTTGAGCATCTGAAGCATTTTCGTCTTCACACCCCTGAAAAGACTGTTGGTAGTTTGTCACTCGTTGCTCTTTCGCCGACTCCTCCTCAGGATTTTCCTCTGGATGCAATTCTTTATGCTTGTTTATGTGAGCTGCTGTCAGTTCTGACACAAGAAACTCTGTAGGGTTCAATGATAAAGTTACAGTTTTTTTTTCTAAATATTACAACAAATACTTTAGAAAATCTAAAAGAGAAAGAATCAGTATAACTCACCTGTGACATGGCTAAGGATGGAGGGGTCAAGCACATCAGAGGCCAGTTCAGCGAGCGGCGACTGTATGTTTGACAGCAAGTCCCGAAGCTCTCCCACCAGCAACACATCACCTGTGTTATCAGAGTCTTAAGCAAAACAGAAAAAGTCAAGACATTGTTAGATTAAAAATAAAAAACGACAACTATATAAAAATAATTACATTTTAATAATTTAATTCATAACTGGAGGAGCTCGTGTTTTTTTTCTGTGGCAATAAGAGGCAGGTGTTGTCTGACTTCATGGAAAAATCCAACCAAGAGGAAATGGAAGTATATTTTTGCTTTTTGTAGGAAAAAAACAACCTAAGCTTTATCATTTGATAGAATGTCAACTTTACAGTTATGACTAGAACAAGAAAATGGCAAACCAACAGTTTTTCAAGACAGTGTTGTGAAAACAGCATAGCAGAAATTCCATTTTGTAACATTATTGAAAGTAAATGATTACATTCCTGTTTTTATAGTGACAATAAGGTTGGTTATAGTTAATATAAAGGTTGATAATTTGCAATATATGCAGTTTTAAGGGTTTTATATTTGACGATTAATTTACTGTTGTTGATTTTTGTAATATTTATACAAGTAAAAACAAGAAAAAGAAATTAATGAACTAATTTAGGTGAATTTCCTCTATACAGGATAGTAAATGAATGATATTAGAATAGAAATATAATTAACTGAACATTATTTAAGAGTAATATACTGGCTGCACAACCTGTTGCTTGAAACAGATGTAAGAGTGCACAAAATAATTTATTAGGCTGATACTTCTAATACTAACAAAAAAAGTATTCAAATCAGTTAGTTATCTATGACCTTAACCTAAAGTCTGAGTAAACTTTTACAAACATAAGTCCATTCCACCAACTGACATGTTAAAGTTTGTTCAAATTTGAACTTTACACATAGCGTAGGAACATGGACACACATAAACAATGACTGAAATATTTAATATGAAATAAGTGTTTCCACTAGACAATGTGCATTAAACATGACAATAGAGAGTTTTCATCTCACCTCTAAGCTCTGGACAGACAGTCCTGAGCTCAGCAGACAGCCATGTGAGCAGAGGACAGGGAAGTTCATCACACCTGCACACGGAGAGGCAGGAGCTGCCAGGGTATCTAAACAGGAAGAGGTAAACTCAGCTGGCCAGCATGTCAGCAGCAGTCTCTAAACACTGCAAAGCCTACAGGACAGTCAATATTAACAAGCGAATAAACTAAAGAGAAAAAAAAAATAAGGACGATCATTTCATCACAAGTCGCATACGTCTAAACCACTTGGACAAAAACAAAAACATTAGGCTGTGCTGTCATCCATCTATGGGAAGTCGCAATAACTCAAGAGTAAACAATCATTCCTCATAATGTAAGAAAACTTACAACTATGCTTGCAGGACTATGAAGTCTTCAGGTAAACACACTGTCAACAATCTATGTTTTGTTGAGGAATCAACAAGCAGAAATAAATGAAACTAATAGAAACTAGAAGTGATATAAAAGTCAGATACGCTTAAACCATAAGAGTTAAGATGGACTGAACTTTATTTTTTTTCCTTACATGAAAATGTGTTTCTCCTGGTTTTATTATTTGGAACTTTGGGGATGGTGATATTTTGGTTACTAACCTGCTGCTGGATTTGACCTAAATACCCGAATAGACAGAGTAACTCTGTAAGACGTGGTGCTGATTGCAGAGTCACTATCTGTCACTATTACTCTCCATCTAATCAAACTTTGACGTATTTTGTGGCTCTTTTTGTACCTACCCTATCCACAAAAGCAGATCTTTTTTACAGTTGAGGCTAGAACTTCCATTTGAAGTATAACGCCTGTTCAAATGGCAGCTAGCTTACATGCCTGTGTTATATTTCGCTCTGTATTCGTTAACTCTTTGGTATCTTCCAATGAAAGTCTCTACTTTCACGTTTGTTTGTTTTTTTGTTTGTTTGTTTTTAGTAAAATATTATCTAGTCATTCAAAAAACGTTTGGTTAACAGTCAAATTTTGCTATTTTCATTGGGCGATACGTAACATGAAACATTTTAAAAACAACTACTAGGAGAGTGGACAACAAATATGACTTACCCCAGAGCTTTAATTGCAGAAAGGGTCTCTAAACTCCTCTCCATAGAAGAAAAGTTACAGAAAAATATGCGTGAGACTTATATACAGTCTATGGTGAGACAGCAGTCGTTCGAGTTAAAGTGTGTTTACTGTGAGAACTTCCTGCTTTCACTGTTCGAGTCTAGAGCTCATACCGCCCCCTGCCGGCCGGAGTTCATGTTTGCAGACGATATCTTCATATTTTTTGAGGAAACAATGTCATTTGGATAAATAAACAAACAAATAATACCAATATTATAATGATATTGGAAAGAGTACATTAATAGGCATATAATTAAAAGTGGTGTTTTTGCAAACAGCAGAAAACGTATTAAGTGTTTAATTTGCATTACCTGTAAGATAACCTAAAAGCACTTCTCTTGAGCTTCCTTAATTATAACAAATATTAACAAATGCTTGCTTGCTGTCAAATCATAATATGTAAGCATCGAGACTTGTTGACATGCATGTACATATACTTTAATTTGGCGAAAAACAGACAGACCAAAGAAGATAAATAAAAATACTCAACTCTTTCCACAAGGGGTCATGAATGGACCTATACAAAACTCGTGATCCAAAGCTCATC
>NC_050524.1:17855897-17863781 GCF_002922805.2 Oryzias melastigma | reverse complement strand
TGTACCTCTATACACTCATACACTAAAATTAAAATGGAATATTTTTTTGATAAACAATATAAGTGCAATGGTTTATTATAACAACAGTTTGATTCCTGTTAGAATTTGTGGTTTCTTTCTTTCTTTTTAGCTTCATATCCCTTCTCTCTGTTTGAGACCACTATGAGTAAGATGTGCTCTAAGATCTCTTTTTAAACAAGACATTGGAAATGAGCCTTATGTGACTCATGGAGAAAGTTTGCCTTGGAAACTGAATGGGAAAAAAAGTTGTACATTCTATTCAAAATGTTATCACCAACAAACCCTGGGATGTTCAGTTCAAACTTCTTCCCAGGTGCTACCCACCTCCACATAGTCTAAAACTGCTCCTGCAAACTGGACAATGAAACAACTTCTCCCCCATTTTGAAAAGTCTTTGTACATCCACCCTGTGGAAGGAATTTTGTCTTTCTATGCAACATAACATTCTTGAAAATGTTCATATTCTATATAAAGACCAATTGGTTTACAATATCAACAGTTCTCACAAAAAACAAATTTATTTAACGAATCTATTGATAATACTAGCAAATTTTCATATCCACAAATGCACATTGTCATAAAAAAATCTTTTCAATATTTTGTTATTTGAAATAAAAAATTATATTGAATCTGGTAAATACTCTTCTGACCCTGGAGCTGTCAAGACTCATGATGGTTTGGAGTTTGTTGGGCATGTGGATTGATAATTTAATGTTTTCTTTTTAAAAAATGTATTTTATTTTTTATCATTATTGAGAAGGTAGCCTATGTTACCACTAGGTTTTGTTTGTAGGCTTTAGCCTATCCTCCTGGCATTAATGCTTGCTTGTTTGATTTGTTTAAAAAGAAAAACAAGCAAAAAAAACTGGCTGTGGGGCTCTAAGCTAGCTAGAGAGAGTGTAAACGAAGGGATGATGGGGTATCAGGTGAAGCTTACTTCCGTGCCAACAGTGCCTCCCACAACTTGACGAATTTCTAATTAACAGCTGCTGCTCTGCAGGAATTATGTCTTTAAAAAAATGACAAATATTTTTTACTTTGGCTAAAAACTGCACAATCATAATGAAAACAGCACTGGAGACGATTTTAAAATATTTCAAAATGTGATCTCACAGGACACGTAAAACTTGCATATAAAGCTGTTTATGGTGTTTTATCTGTGAGAGGGTTTCCATGATGACGCATCATGGCGCAGAGTCCCGGATGAGGACAGGTGGAGGAGCAGGCTGGCTCAGGTGACAGAAGCACACTCCCACAAAGCAGAGAGACAGAGCTGCTGTCACGGAAACGAGTTCACTCTCGCACAGGTGTCATGATGGCGTAAAGAAAACACATGTGTGCTTGAAGGGTTTATTTTTTTGTTTTATTTACTTTTTAGAGTAAGAAAATTAAATAGTAATGGATCAGCTGCGGGACTGGAACTTCCAGTCCAAGGGAATGGACATGGAGGACGATTTCTACTTCGACTACGGAGTGGAGGAAATAACAGACTATCAAGACCCCGCTGAACTGGTGGCTGCTTTGAAACAAAAGGAGGAAGAGGTTATTTTGGCAGCGCAGCTGGGAAAGGCATTGCTGCTGGAAAACCGTCAGCTCAAAGAGCAGAGCGACAAGCTGCACGAACAATACGCAGACAAGCTGGAGGTAAGATCTCTTTATGTTACATACCGACTTAATAGTAAAAAAAAAACCTAAAACGTCGGCTGTTAATTAGGAATGATGATCACAGATATATTGGAAATGTTCTGGAGAATATTTGCGTTTTGGGCCAGATCGCTCACGTGCTGTTATCTTTTCATAACTTGGAAACGCGGTATTTTTTATTTTTTCAGACTACATTTATAATTGATAAAAATACTTATCTAAGAATGTTTAAGTCACATAACGAACAAAACTGTTTTATCATTAAGCTCTGACCTCTTTATTTGTACCATACGCTCTGAAAAGAGGCTCCTTAAACTCGGTTCAAACACCAGGGGCGTACTTAGCAGTTTGGGGGCCCCAGGCCAACATCAACATGGAGCCCTCTACAGCGTACTTCTAGACATTGTCAAAGTCAAGAATTTTAATGTTTTTTTTTATGTATTTAAAAAGAAAAATCATATTCAAGTGTTAAATGTGACTGCTCTTTTTAAATTCATGCAAGACTGGTTCATTGGAAACCAGGGTTTGTTTCCCAGGGAGCGTAATGGGCTTAATTTATTCCAGTGTGGGTCCCTAGGCAAGACCCTTCACTACAGCCTGACTATCCGAAGTCCTCCCCTACCCCTAAGGACCACCCCACCCCTTTAATTAGCCCCCCAAATGTAGTTATAGAAAAATAGTGTCTTCACATTTGGTGGTTACTGCCGCTTGATGACGTCATCGATATTCACCGGTCATTTGTGTTGGTGCATAGCTACCAGACATTGTTTTTTTTTTTACCTTTAAAAAGTAATGTCAAAACAAATAATCATTGCTTACATTTAAATTTCAACTACTGTGCTTCAGAACACACCCACTTGAGGAAATGCATTTCTCCTCCGCGGCACAGCGCAGTGCAGATCACCCGTCCCGGTGGAGTGATACCAAGCCTTAAGTCTCTACAGTTTACCCTTAAAACACAAGTTTGGCTACCACTAAGCTCCAAATGCCCCTACAATTGGAGGGGTAGGGGAAGAATTTGGATTCGGCCCATGTAGCCACAAGGGGGGCTCAAGTCTTGGTTTACCCGTACTGGTCCCCAGCCCGGATAACATACAGGGTTGTGTCAGGAAGGGGATCCGGCATTAAAAGACTCCGCCAAACCCAATGTGCAGATCAGTGAAAGCTGATTCGCTATGGCGAGGCTTATTGATGAACTAGATCATTTAAATGATAAATAAAGTATTTTATTTCTATTTAAACTGCTGTTGATGGAATGGTCCATTGCTACACAGGGATAGAGGACAAAACACATTCATATGAGCAGTCTTAGGGGTCTTTTGGGTTAAATAACAATGGGCATGGAAATTATTTTAGACATTTTTTAAGTGTTTAGTGTGGGGTCCTCAAACGTTCCCTTACCTTTGCTTAATGGTATGTGGCCCCCTTTGCTAAACACAAACAAACACATTCCACGAAGAACACACAGGTTCCTTTTTTCATAGGGATCCCATTGTCTGCCACTTCTTAAAGTTTCCTGCCAAAGCTTTTATCCAGTTCGTCAACAACCTATACATGATCTCATTTACACTTTTGCTGGATCAGTAGATGACCGTGTCGTGAATGTGTTAAGGATAATGGTGTCCTGCACACATTGTGTTACTCTCAGTGTGTTTTGTCTCCACAGCAGACTAAATAACATCCTGTGGTTACTCACAGTCATAGTCAAATTCATGTTAAAAGTTTTGAGAAATAAGGACATTAAGGTGGCATTCAAGAAAATGAATAAGCTTCTTAAAATGTATTCTTAAGTTACTGATTTGAACAGTTTTTCTCATTTATAAACAAATAACTTCTTGTTATATTTACTTTAAAATAGATTTGATGTTTAACTTTGTTAGAATTTGTGTGTTTTACTTCATTCAATCTATAGAACCTTTTATAAGATATCAGGATTTATCAGCCCTATCGAGAAGTTTTAACTGATCCTGTCCCGTTATCCCTCTCTACTTGTGTTCAGGAGCTGGAGCAGGGGCGGCATGAGCTGCAGCTGAAGCTGGAGGGCTGCCAGTCCCAGTGGGAGAGCCAGGTGGGGGATCTGGAGAGGGATGTGAGGGATCTGAGTGCCCAGGTGGAGCGACTTAACCAGGCGCTCAGCGAGGCCAAGAAGGACAAGAGTCGAGCTGAGCTGGAGCACAGCGAGCAGACGCATCGCCTCAAAGGGGAGCTCAACGCGGTGAGTCCCACTTGAGTGTAGCTTTAGGGAGTTATAGAAAGTCTAATTTTGTTCTCTCTGCACTTCACGATCTCAGTATGGTGGAAAAAGCACCTCCCCGGCTACCTGGGTAACTAAGCCTGGCCGAAACAAACACTTGCTGTCAAGGTTGCAAGCAATCTGAGTTGAACTAGATAGATCTGGCCGTTACCTAATCCTCCCGCTGAAACGTAATCTCTTTGATATCAGTCTGCGTTACTCTAGATAGACAGAGGTTAGACTGTGAGGCTGCTGATGGAGCAAGAACATCTCAAAACATGAGAAGGAAGTATGCTTGTGAGCTGGAGAGTAAAAATGTGGAGATTGTTGGATAGATGTTATGAAACTATGTTGTTGGCTTTAGGAAAATGATCCTCGCTGACGTAGAATAGGATGAAAATTATATGTAAACAAGAGGGGGAGTGAAAGCTTTGACCTCATTTCAGATTAAACACTGAGGTTTCACTTGGAATATCGTTGACACTATTAATTCAAGTTGAATTAAAAAAAATCTATTCCTAAGCTTTTCCATTGTTTTCATATAGAATCCTTAAACTGGAGATGTCCAAACTTTGAACAAGAGGGACAGTTTGATGAGTTGAAGTCTTATAACATTAAAGACTCACTCCAATGAAAACAGTTTTTTTGTGTTTAATAAGTTCTTGTAACATTTTTCTCGTAGTAGATGACCTATATAAAATAATTTGTTTAAAATATTAATTCAAATTAGGAGCAGATAAAAACCACATGCTTGAAAAAAATGTCCACCAATGACGCAGCTACTGAAATGGGCGTGCCAAAGTCTGTTTTTCCGCTCCAATTCTGAAGCATCCACCTGCAGTCAAACAAGTCTATTAGCGTCTTAATTTTCCTCGTCTTAGCTGGTATCTGGCTGAAACTGTACAGCTGGATAGCTCAGATATTGCTGCTGTTGTTTTGCTATGCTAATGTTAGCTTGGGCTTGTGAGAAGCTGTAAACTAGCATGAGAGAGTGTAACAAAAGGGCTGATGGGATATTAGTGGAAGTACCTTCCGCCCAGAATCGTATTTCTTAAAAAACAAAGCAAGCTTTTTGATTTTGGCTAAAAACTGCATAATCGTAATTACATGACCACTGGGAATGATTTTATAATAGAAAGACTAAAAAGAACACTGTTTAAAAAACTCGTCCCGTAGCTAGCTGCCATGGAAGGGGCAAAGTCTCCCTTTTCCGCTACAATTCTGTTACATTGACTTGCAGACAAATAGCACCATATTTTTCCTCATCTGAGCTACCATCTGGTTCAAAACTGTACGGCTGGATGGCTCCAATATTGTTCGCCTTTTTTTTTTTTTTGCCACGTTGGTGTTAGCTTGGGCTTGCGAGTTGCTACAAACTAGCGGGAGAGAGTGTAAACAAGGGAATGAGGGGAAAATTAGCGAAAGCTAACTTCCGCGTCAACAGGCCTGCCCACAACTCAGAAGCAAACTTCCAATGAACTCCTGCGGCTCTGCTGAAAATATGCCTTAAAAAACAACACAGGCTTTTTTATTTTTGTTAAAAATAACATAATCATAATTAAAAGACCACTGGGAACAATTTTTTTAATATAAAAATATAGTAGTAGTGGGACTTTAAATACAAACTAGTTGTTTAATGAAAACCTTTTTCCAATAGGATATTTTTCATTTCCTAACAGAAAGCAGACTTATATCTGAATACATTTTTACCAAAATTACTGTGAATTTGACCCACAGGCTGGACTCTGGACATGACTGCCCTAAACCATAGAATACAACGTTGTGGACCAGATGGGATGACGGATCTGCTATAAAAATATCAGTACTATGTCAGCATTTTAAAACTCTTGAATCTGCTTAATGAGTAACGACCTTAACTTTGAACTTGGACGGTTTCTTGATGTAATGACCAAGAACAGTGACGGCATCCTGCTGACTCAAACGAGTTATCTTCTCTTAGTTGAAAGTTGAATATTATTCCCAACTTTGGATACCAAGGAAATGCTAATCTCTTGTAGGAAAATAAAGCCGGTGACGTGTGTTCTGCAGCTTCTTATCGGTCAAACTAGAGTTGCTTATTGGACGTCGCAGCTGGACGACCTTGAGTGTTTTTCCAGCCTGAGAAAACGTGGACTGTTTTTGCCTCTGTGTTTTGTGTCCCGCTCGACTAGTCACTGAGCTGAGTTTTGTGTTGTTCCACAGTTTGAGTTGAGCACAAAAGTTAAAAATGAATCCAAGCAGCACCAAAACCCTCCCAGAAGTCAAGGTCCGAGGAATAAGGAACTATGAAAGCAGAAAAACTGCAGGACTCCTTTGAGTTTCAGGAAAAAGACAATTAAGATAAAAATCCTTCTGGTCTGTTTGAACCACTTTGGGAGAAGGAAGTGGAGGAAATATTTTGTCAGTTGATGTTCGTGTGTTCACAAACTCTCTTGTAAAAGCCAGAAACAGGAGATCAGGAGAGAGTAAAGATCCATGTCTGAAGAGTTACCCGATGTGGTCGTTGCTTCTGTGGGGGTGAGTTATGCAATTATCTCTGGATAAATGAGCTCCAACATTTAAAAATATACATGGAGTCTCTGTTGAACTTCAATTACAGTTGGCAGTGAAATCAATAGAAGAGCTCTTAGAGGTCACAAACGCTTTGCCAGAGCAGCAATGAGCACAAAACGCTGCTGTGTTTTACATCTGCTACATCAAAACAGCTGTTTTCGTGGAGGTCACGTAACCAGGGAGGAATTTAATTTATGCAAAGCTGCACTTCTTTATTTCTTTCCAAACAAGAAAGAAACATTATTCGGAGTTTAAAATGTAAAACAGTGAAACGCCCTGAAGGAATGAAGTTGGATTTTTCAAACAAGCTTCCATAGCTGTAGCTTTGAATTTTAGCAGCTATTTATATAGCCTAACAATGAAATTATTTTAAAGTTTTCCATTGAATATTAGCTATGTCATGTTTGTGAGTTTATTACTTTTAAAATGTTTTTTTTTTCTTTGAAGTTCCAGTCCAATCATCTTTTGATCTGTTGAAAAATCGTTCCCAGTGGTCTTTTCATTACGGTTGTGTTCTTTTTATCCAAAATCAAAATACCTGTTGTTTTTTAAGGACATAGTTTCTGCTGAGTGGCAGAAGTTGATCAGAAATTTGCCTCTGACTGTTGGTGTGGAAGTAAGCCTCAGCTGATATCCCATCATCTCTTTGTTTACACACTCTCTCCTGCTAGCTTACAACTCCAAGCTAGCATTACCAATGCAACAGAAATGCGGTTTTAACCTGAAATTATTTCATATATATCCTTGATCGTGATAAAAATGCTACAAGAACATGTTAAAAACACCCAAAACACGATTTTCAATGGAGTGGATTTAAAATAATAATAATTCAAGCATAGTTCTTTGAGGTGTTCTGTTAAACCTGTTGATTGAGAGGTGTTTCTGAGTTTTAGTATTGTTGAGAAAATATATGAACTTTCAACCAGTTTCCTAAAAGATGAAATTGCATAACTTTTTGGTGTAATTTTCCAATGCATTCTCACTCCCAACTTGTCATAAATCAATGTATGGTTGGGTCCCTTCCACGTCACTTTTGATATTTTGGGTGTTCCCAACTCATCCTTTTATGACGTGCTGGCTGTTCACATTAAATCAAGGGTCCCCAATCTCTGGGCCGCAAACCAGTACCGGGTTTGAGGGCCTCAGGGAACCGGGCCACAGACAGGTAAAAAATGTATATGCTAATTAGGGGTCCACAACCCTCGGGACGTGGACTGTACTGATACATGTCTCCTATCTCATAACCCAGAACACTAACCCTAACCCGGTACTGGTTCTGAAGGGTTGGGAACAGCCAGCACAACAAAAAACGAGTTGGGGACACCCAAAATGTTAAAAAGTGATGTGGAGGGACCTGAAACATACATCCACGAGTTGGGAGTGAGAATGTCTAGAATTTTTCTCTAGCAGGTTTTAAAGTAAAAAAAAACTTT
>NC_050524.1:17842822-17855851 GCF_002922805.2 Oryzias melastigma | reverse complement strand
TGAGAAGGGTGTTGGTATCTGACCACAGAAACTTGAGAGAGAAAGAATTCAGCCAAACTTTGTCTTTGATAACGCACTGTTCCGTCATGATTGTGGGAAACTTGCTGGGAATTCCTGAGCTGTTCAGCGATGTCACAGTGACGGTTCCAACTAAAGCTGGCTTTCAGAGAAGATGATCAAAGAGCGTCTATCTTCCTGGTATTTGTTATTTTTTGTTCCTGTCTTTTCATTTACATAAACCATGCCTCTATTAGCAGCTGCTTGAGGTAAACATTGATGGATGCTTCCTTAACATACTTTAAATGACGGTTTCCTGGCAGTCTGTGACTGAGAAGTCGTGGAAGTGTTGACAGTAGAAACAAGAACAATTAAGTAGCACAGAATTTAATCTGACTTGTGGAACTTCAATGAACTGTGAAGACAAACAGAGCGTTCATATCATCATTTTGCACACCTTAAGGCATGGTTTTTACCTTATTTTACCCAGCAACCTAACGTCTCCTAAAACAACTGTTGTGTTCTAGAGGCCGTGCTTTGGTGTAAGATTTCAACTGCTTTCTCCTTCATTATGGAACGCATAAGATGATACTTTAGTGTGGTGGTGGTGGGGGGGTTTGTTTGTGCAACATAGAAACACAAAAACACCTTTTCAAACATTTGTTAGAAATGTAGAAACAAACCCCAGTTTTTAAATCTTTATGATAAATAATAGTTATGCCACCTGCAGACTCTTTCAACTTGAGATGTTTTTTTTAAAGCTATTTTTTCTTCCACTCTTTTCTGCGCTTTGTTTTCCAAAAACTCACCTCCGGTTTTATTTTACAGTATACTATAAGATCTCAAAGGTACGACAGAGTGTTAGGACCAATTTAAAAATGGAAAAATTGAAATTTAATTATTTAAATTGCGACTTTAAAGTTGTAAATTTATGGGAATAAAGTTTATGAAATTGATTTAAAAGACATGTATTATTGCCAGAAAAAAGTTATACATTTATGAGAAAAAAAAGTCATAAATTTCCAAGAAAAAAGTAATACATTTACTAAAAAAAAAAATCACAAGTTTACCAGAACTACCAGGTAATAAATTTACGAGGAAAGACACTAAAGCTGTCTTTTTATTGGAGCCATGTTAGAAAACGAAAGACGTAGAGCATTTTGTTGAGCTTTATTTAGGAATAGGTTTAAAAAAAAACAAAGAGATTATCAACTTTTTGGCAACTCAAAGTCAAATTACTACAGCCATGGCTAGAAGTTTTGAGAATGTCACAACTATTAATGTTTCCAAAGTCTGCAGTTTCATGGAAATGTATATATACTCCAAAATGTTATAAGGAGTGATCCACTCAGCTGCAATTATTTGCATAGTCCCTATTTGCCTTGAAAATGAACATTATCTCTGAAACCACATCTCCACTACATTTCACCTCTGCCAAAAAAGGACCAGCTAACATAATTCTCAATAAAAGCTTTTGATACTTGTGAAATGCTTCTAATTGTATGTCATTATACCATAGAAACATCCGGCAAACACCTAAAAACCCAGAAGGCTTTTTTAGACGGAAGCCTCTCACAGATCTTGTCTTTCGTGGAGGAAGAAATGAGTGGAATTGCAGGAATATTGCAAATCTCTTTATATTGCTTTTTTATTTTTTTTGATGGTCCTAAAGTTGTAAATTTAGGAGAATAAAGTCATAGATTTATGACTTTAATCTCGTAGTATAGCTTTTATCTTTCTTTGGTGGCCCCAATACTCAGTCGTACAAAATAATCCAATATACTATGTGAATTATAAAAATATAAGCTTCTAAATCAAAATTTTGACTATTTTCCCTCATATTCTCTGCTTGTAAAATTGTCCTTTCACCATATTTAACGGTCATATTTTTGATTCAGTTTAACGGTTTGTGCTCTGGTTTATTCTCTCTAACTATTAAAATGTTGACATTTTAATTTACTGATAGACTCAGTCTTAGTGTACTTCAGTTTAAAAAAAACTTTATTTGACATCACCCTCAGCTTTTCCATCTCCGTTTTGTCTCACCTTCTAATCTGATTTTTTTCTTTCCTGTTTTGTCACCACATGAATCTAACAGGTAGTGATGGAGTGGGCAGGAAAACCATTTTTAGAGCAACTTCTTTTTGCGAAAATGGTTTTTCATTTGTGCCATTATGTTAAATTTATAAATATAGTACGGAAAACCAAAAAGATTATCTCTTATATTATGCTCATAATAATTTTCAGTGGAACTGCCATTGAATCTTGTACATAAAGTATATTTAGTGCTAATAACCATTTAAAAGGTTATTTTGTGAAAAATCTGGATTTTTGTGAAGATGAAGTTAAAATTTTACTTTTTTTTCATTGTTCCTTCAGTTTAACACTAAGAAAAATCAATGTATACCTTTCCCCCTTTTGTAAGTGGCAATCTTTTTCATAAAGCCAAATTGAAACCTCTATAAAGTAAAAATCTACATAGCTGAAAGTTGTCCCCTGTTCTATTACACATAATTTTTCACCTTTTACTCTCCCTCCCAATGCTTTTGGACAGAGGAGACGAATCACATGTGGGTTTTTTCTGCTCACATGAGCCCCACTGACCTCTGCTCCGTCCGTTAGCATCACCCAGCTCACAGAAAAGGGAAAAACAAAGCATATTGCTGCGAGATAGAAATCAGTAATTTTCTCCTTTTGATCTCTCCTCTCATATCCAAATGCCCCGGCATCCCAGGGGGGAGCCGTCTTTTGTTTTTGCTCCCCGAGGGGCTCTGCCGTGGCTGGGGTCGTCAGCTGGTAGAAGCTTTTCTGTTGTCGAGCGGTGAGGGCCGGAGGCTTGGTGGGGGCCACGTGGAGGGACATCATCTCAACGCACTTGTTCATAATAAAGCCAGCGCCCTGCGTCCAAACTTGCTTCTATTGTCAAGGGGGGGCCCATGTTGGCAGGAGGAGGACGCCCCAGTGACAACTCCCGAAGGAGGGAGGGGGGATGTTCATCTATAAAGACCTCCTCTTGTCATTTTTGGTCTCCGTGTTTTGTTCGTATCCACCGGTGTCTACTTAGACCTTTCTTCTGTCTGCCTCACTTCCTGCAGACACCCCCTCTCAAGCTGTCCCTCCTAATTTTACCCTCATGATGTCCAAGTGTACCCGCTCCTCTGTTGTTAAATGATGTCACCGGTGACACCAAAAAGCCCTCTGCTCCATCTGCTGCCAAGCTCAGCCTTTCATCCTGCATTATTTGGTGATGATGGGTCCTGACAGGGACTCGCCAAACTGCTGACTAAAGAGGAATTAGGGTCCCAGAGCATGACACAGAAGGGAGGGGGGGCGGATGATTGGTCAGCCCGAACAGACTCGCTAACATCACACTTCCTTCTGTTCAACGTTATTTAAGGCTTTCTTGTTGATTGAGAAACCAGTAAAGAGCAAAAAAAATCACATTGAGGGTTATTTTTAAGGTGAGTCATGCAACGTTTCCTTTAGATCTTGAGACAGAAACAACTTTTGCAGAAAAGGGGGGTGTGGTTGGGAATCAACAGCTGCACCTCACGACTGATATCTGTAATTCTAGTGTGAGAAAGAGGCTTTTCCAATTTCCATTTCTTCATTCCTTTCAATTCCACAGACTCATTACCAAGAAGGAAGCAACGAAGCGTAAATTTGTCATCGTGATCACATGTTTGACACTCTTCTGACTAATAAGTCCTGCTACTGGAAGATTCCCTTTATGTAAGGGACATAAAAATCCCAGTGAACCCCTATTATGAATAGAAATAGTTTATAAACTGCTACATGTGAATTCACCGTTCTACCCAAAATATTTGATTCTGTCCTCGTTTTTTTAATGTTTTTAAGTAAAGAAAATGAATGACAGAACAGCTCTACTTGATTCATGAATTTGCTTTTCCCTTTGTTGTGCACGTGAAGGCGATGGAGGTGAAGAAAACCATGTCGGCTGAGCTGCAGGCTCTGAAGCAGGAGCTCCAGCAAAAGGGAAGCCATGACAGGCAGCACGACAAGGAGCTGATCAGTGCCATGAAGGAGCAGGTAATACTAGTGCTTCATTATTCTAGTAGTTAAAGGTTTTGGTTAAATGACTCCTGATTATGCACATTTATCATAAAGTCCCATTCCACTGATTTATTGTAAAAGAGTTCTCTTTAGTTATGATTATGCCTTTTTAAAGCAAAATCAAAAAGCTTGTGTTGTTTTCAGTAGCAAAAGTTCATTAGAAATTTGCCTCTGAGTTGTGGCAGAACTGTTTTACAGAGTAAGTCTGCCCCCATTTCCCATCATCCGTCTTTTTACACACTCCCACGCTATTACATCCCCCTACAACCCCATCACAAGATTAGCGGTGCAACAAAAATGGTGAGCAATATTGGAGCAATCCAGATAACCAGTTTTGAGGAAAACTAAGACTGTAGGTGGATGCATCAGAATGGAGCGGAGCAGTAGCCTGTGGCCCACTGATTGTAGCTGCTCCCTAACTGCTACAAGCTTTTCAAATTGCAATTTTTCGTCTAGTCATAGCAATTTTTATAAATTAATACTCTTAAATGCAATTTTAAGTTTCATTTTCTTTATATATGTTTTCTGTGAACAGAAAAAATGCCACAAGAACATGTTAAAAACAAAAAAACACAGTTTGTGTTGTTGTTTTCCTTCACCCAACAATATTTTAAGCTAGAAAAATAATGTATGTGTCGAAAAAAAAAGAAAAAAAGATGCATATATTGACATACAATTGTTGAAAAGTATATGTGTGTACTTTGATCTTGGTACTTTTTAAGTTTAGATTTCTTCTCACTAAAAGCAGACTTTTTGATCCATGGTTGTGTGCGTTGTCACAGTAACACGACAAGCGTCGCTGGGCCTCGACAAAGGAAAGCGATACATAAACTGATCGTCACGATAGCTTAAATAAAGCATCAGTTCGGAGACAGAGTTCACATCCTACCACTTGGTTTTTTCCAGAAGATGAAAGAAAACTTTGTTTTAAAGCGCCCAGCACAGTGCTATTGACTGGAACTTTTTAATTTTTCAGGTCTGCAGACATAAAAGTCTTTAGAGCTTATCTTACTGTTGATTTGTTTTGTTCTCACAAATTACACTTCTGGGTTAACACTTGATACATTTAAACATGTAATCTAAACCTTCACTGATATGTTTTTTCTCAGGTGTTGCTCCTCACACAGAAAGAAGAGCTGCTGGGGCAGCGCTTGGAGAGTGCATATCAAGAAAATGCTGAACTGAGAGCAAGTTTAGCCTCTTTACATTCACGGCTGGCTCAGCACGAACAACTTGACCAACAACACAACCAGCAGGTGAGCAACACACAAAAACAACACAGGAAGAGTCAGGTTTTCAGCAGTGAGAGCGACTCTGTTTGAGTGGGAGCCTCAATAACAAAAGGATGTCGTACTCTCTGCCTGACAGGCTGGGTTTCGATGGGATTGAGGAAAGAATTTCAAAACAGTGGCCTCTTTCTCGTCATTGTGTCTGTCGCTCACAAGTCTGGATTCCACTTGTTTTCATTTAGTTTCATGCTAGGTTGACAGTTGGAATCTGGCATGTCAGGGTTTCCTCACTTCTAAAAGTCATTGGTTTATTCATTAACCATCCACAGTCATTTTTATTTTAAGATTGTGAGAATAAAATCTTATACAATTTATATGGTTTACTTTGTGCTTCTTAATTTCAGATTCCTGCGTCTGTAATTCTGACATTTGTTTGACATGAATTTGATCTTTTTTTTTCTCATGATGTCAGCTCGCTGAGGCATGGCAGGAGGTGGATGTAGCGCGGAGTCGCTCGCAGCAGCTGCAGGCTCAGGTGGAGGAGCTGCAGGAGGAAGCGTCTCTGCAGGAGAGCAGGAGCCTCGGAGACGCCTCCCTGTTGTCCGAGCTGGAAACCGCAGACTACGGGGTCAGCAAAGAAGAGGTAGACTTGACACTTCAACACCATCCGAGAAGTTTAGTGAAACAGCACCAACTTTCCCATTTTTAAACAGCATTTAACGAAATGACATGTCCTCTGTGAATTAATGCAATAACAGTTAAGTTTAGAGGATACACTTTTGACCTCTTTAAACCCATTGACTAAAAGGCATCCTATAGTATTTTTTTATTAAATAAGGATCCAGAACGAGTAGCTCTTTCATTCCTTCTTTTTAGCTTTATTACATTCAGGATTCTGAGTTGTGGTGCATGTTGACTGGCCTCTTTTAGGGTGTAACCCCTTATTCGTCGGTGGTAAGGACCAGAGATATCAGAGAATACGCTGAAAACACAAATACTGAGAACCCCGAGTCTCCGTCTCACCCCCACCCGCCCGCAGCCGAATAATGTCCATTACTGATCCGGCGGGCTGGCGTGCTCTTCACCTCAGCACCGCAGCACCTCCGTTGGACCCAAAAGTTTCAAACAAGCATCTTGAGTTACTGAAATTTTGTGACAAACCGTAAGAGCTGCATGACTGAAAAAAAAAATCTGACTGGAATTCAGACTGGAAAAGGACGGCGATCGTCATCGAGTCTTGAATCTTGCGTTTGGTTGGTATCCAGACTGCCTTCAACCGGACATTTCTGTTTTGAACCATAGCTTGTAAACAAAAGCACATGGTTAAAACTCTCCTTGATTATTGGCCAGTATTTATGAGGACGGGGCAGAAACTATGGGAGTCCTTCACTTGCTGTTTCTCATTGTTGCTCCTCGTTTGTCCGCAGCTTTTGGCTGCTTCCTTCCTATTTTGTTTGCGTCCCATAATGCCCGGTTACGAGCAGTGAGCTATTCAGACCGAGGAATGTCAGAGCAAACCTGAGCTCAGTTCGAGTGGAAACGAACATAGACTACCTCCCAAGATGGGTCCAGGAGCGGCTTCTGGTCCACTTGGATGTATTCAGACTGAAAACTTGTCCTGGTTTATCTGGGGAAACAAACTCTGGTTCACTTTAAGCAAACCAAATGTGTCCAGTCTGAATACTCTCTTAGTGTTGAAGGTCTCAGACCTTTGTTCTAAAGATCGCCCCTCTTGTCCAAATTTGAGTCACACAACTTGGAGGCAAATTTTAGATAATTCCAAACATTAGACAGAACTAGTTCTCAGAATTTAACTCGCCTGAGGAAACTGAATCAGTCACGTCTTTTTATTTACCAAACGCCTCCGTACCTGTCGAGCTCGTTTCCTTATGTGTATCTATGCAAACTAAACAGATAACAGCGTGCACCTGTGATCACTGCACACCACATCACCGAGCTTAAGACGTGCTCAGGAAAAAACAACCCTGCACTGACCAGATGCAACATTACTGAGGAGCACGACGACAGAACATTTCGTGCAAGTTTGAATGTCAGAGTGACTTCTGTTTGGCAAAAAGAGATGGTGTGAACGTCCTTGAGTGGAGATGACTCAAAGAAACGATGCTGGCTTAAGATACAAGTTTGAATTATTTCTGAGAGAGGACAGAAGTTTTCTCACCCTCCGAGTGTTGCAGCAGGAAAACAGGTCATGTGTTGATGCCCATGACTCATTCAGTACATTTCCTGTTCATCGTGACCATGACTTTCCATGTTTGAGACCTCTTATACCTTTGATGTAATTCATAGCCACATGTAGACCAAAATGTTTGCTCAAGTTCACGTAGTTATTTTAGAAATTTACTTAGTCACTTTACACATAAAGGCTTGTAGAAACTGTGGCTGAATAAACCTGTTCCATGACATTGTTACCATGAAATCAGCACAGTCACATGATACAGGTTTAGTCAGGGGAGTTTAAAATAGCAATGAGGTAATGTTGTCCACCTCCCTTTCTCTAAATACCTGATGCAAGTTGTCATAAATATAAACCACTCACATGGGTTTTAAAACACAATGTAACATAAATGTCTATAAATCTATCATTGTTTTTAGATGACAAAAGAGATGCAGTCCATCCTCCAGTTACTTGCTCCGCTGACCCGGGGTTTGAGCAGCCCGGAGAGGTCAGAGGTCGAGCACGAGCAGGAGGATCTGGTGTCGATGCTCCACCGGCTGAAGGGAGTGGCCGAAACTGTGGCCACTCAGGCATCCAGCCCCCAGGTGAGGGTCGAAAGAAGGGAAATGGAAGCCCTGATGTTCCAGACATGAAGAGAAAACTTCAGCTTTTATTTCATCAGTCTGACATCTATATCATTATATTCCACTGAGTTAGTTCCAAGTCCCTTTTTTTAAGATACATAGCTTACTTTTTATGAATGTTCTTTATGAAACATGCATTAAAATACTGTTCATCTTTAAATCCAATATTGTTGCTCTAGCTGCAGTAAAGATAAAATATCTCTTGTACTTGTTTTGTCTAATATAATACACTATTCATCATGTTTTTATAGACTCCTAGAGTTACTAAATTGTTTCCACGAGGACAAATTAATAACTAGATCCCAGCGAAGTGCAACTGACACCCTGTCTGTGCCATCGGCAAGAACATCCCATTGTCCAGTTTGTGTTCTATCCAAACCCCTAGAGTCCGTTATAAACACTGTAACTAAATCCAGTCCTCCACCCTCTGAGTGCCAACAGCACAGAAACCCTTTTCTGTTGCACATGCATGTCTGACACCCGATCTCTCTGTCGTTTGGTCTGACCCAGGAGCTGAATCTGGGTTTTGTCAGCAGTATGGTGGATCACTGTGGGAATCCAAGCACAACACAGGAGCTACGAGATCAGGTAACCCACTGATGAGCAAATATGTTAACCAGAGAGAGGCACGCCCTTACAATAGAATGTGGCTGCACCACCACTGACTTTGAGTGTTGGTTGCAGCTCTAGAATCAGGTTTTATATTCTTGTTGACCTTGATTTTCAAACTATTAACCAAGTATGTTTCATTCAATAACTCCATGTCAATCATGATTATACTTCTGTGAATGTCTATATTTAAAAAAATCATGGCAGCTTTATTAAAGTATAACTATAACTTTATTCTCTTTCTTGCACAGAACATTCAGCTGCAGCAGGAAAATGCAGAGATAAAGCAGAAGCTTCAAAACATCCAGGATCAGTCCGACATGGTCCAACAGGCCATCAGAGACCGAGATGAAGCCATAGCCAAGTTAGTTACTCATCGTTTCTCAATATTGAAATTTAAGTAACCCAAAAATTGTAATTTATTTATGTAAAATTACATACAGTTCTAGAAAACTATATCTATGTAGCTTTGGCAGTTTTTGACTCTTAGGTTTGGACATCCTAAAAGTCAATCATTGACTCAAATTCGTTTTTATTGCATCTTTGTAGGAAAAACATGATGGAAACTGAGTTGGTGAGAAGCAAAAATGACATGATGTCTTTGAACAACCAGCTGTTAGAAGCCATCCAACGCAAACTGGAGCTGTCACAGGAGTTGGAGGCCTGGCAGGTGAGCCTCTTGTGTTTTTCAAGGCCCATGATGTCTTGGTTCAGTTTCTGACTGGCCAAAACCCATCCAGAGCTGCAAAGTCCCAATTCATGTTTAGAAAAATACAATTTTGTATGTTTTTGTGGCCATTAAGCCACTCATTAATAAAATGTAGCGTTTTTCAAAATAAAATCCATCCTGTGTCAGATAAGATCCTCCTGCTGCAGCAGATTTACCTCAATGAAAAATGAAGGAACAAGTCAAACATGACATTTTCTATCATGATAGATGGATGAATGGATGGATGGACAATAAAAAATCAATGTATTACCATTATTTTGCTCAGTTGTCTGACATGTTAAAAATCTAAGCATAAATTATAAAACTATAAACCCATTATTTATTCAAATTTGTTCATTTTATTTTGTCAGTTTCTAACTTTGCATTCATTATTCTCAGTAGATGTTTTGTGTGTGTGTTTTTTTGTATCTCTTGTGTACATAGATGGTATATTTTCTCAGTATGGAGGTAGGAGTACACAGCAGGTGTATCAGACACTAAACCCTACATCAACTTTTTTGTCTGTTTGCCTCTATAAATGGGGCGTTAAAAGTGCTGTCTGTTTCTCTTTGCCAATTTTTTGACAAATTAAAATACACTTTTTTTAATTCTTGAAAAGAAAGTCAAAAAACGTCTGCAAAACGAGGTATTACAGTTGAATTTTGTGATTGATCAAATAATTTAAGTCCCACGCCATTTCAGAAGTCCCACAACATGATCTGCAGCTCCAGTAATAAAACCAGTCCTGTTTCCCAGCCCTGCCCCTCTGACTGGATTTTAAAATTTCGGCTGTGGGCGGAGTCAGCCTCCGACTTTCCTGTTTGGTTGCCCTTTAAGAAACCAGCATGACCTAAGAGGCTGGAATTAATGTACATTTTAGCCAACCTATTAAAGATAAATCAGGCATTTGATGCAGTTTGGATGTTTTTAATCAATCATGCTATGTGTACACACAGTGATTTGTACTTGTATTAGCTGTTTTTTGGGTATAGAAGCACGCAGAGAGCCAGTATCAATGGTCATTGCACTGTTTTCTTGTGTAATAATGAAATAATCTTGGCTTAGGAAAGCCTTATTGTATAATAGGGCTTTAAAACAGGTAGACTGCTACTTCATGTCTAAATGTGTTAATGATTACCTATCTAAACATTCTGATCAGATGATCTTATGACTACTTTTTTGATATTGTCATTTAAAGCCCATGTTATGGATTGTAAAAGGGTCTGATAGCTTTACATTTCTCTAAATGCAGCTAGTTTTAATGAATTAACAGAAAACTTCAGTCATATCTCATAAAGGAAAGCTCATATTCTGGATAGAGTGATGCCATTAAAGGCTGATCTGATTAACATTTCAAGATAAGATGTAAGTTTTGCTGATTTTACGTAAACCCTGTATTCACAATACTACCTATAGGGAATCTGACTTTTCTATTACTCTTTTCATTCATTTGGTGAAAATATGTCTCAAGATTTTCTTTCTAAGTGTAGAATTTCTGTCTTTTTTCCAAATGTTTCAGCTCATTTTGGACTAAACTGTCAAACTAATCAACTTTAGTTTTCAATTCCACAATCATGCTTACAAATACATTTTCCTGAATAAGTATTTTTTCTCTCTTATCTTTATTGAACTGTACTGTACAGATTGCGACTAAGATATATTCAATAACTGTAAAAAGAAGATAAATGTTATAGCTTGAAAAAAGGTCATTTGATAGTGTGTTGTAAAAAATATGCCTAAACACAAATATATCTACTGGTGTGACGCATTCTTAGCTCTCTGTTTTGAAGATTTCTCTCTCCAGATAAACGTTTATAGATAATAACTTAATGTAAACCTGCCTATTGTCGGAAGGTCTGTTTTATAAAAAGATTTAAAAATGTTTGAGGTTTACAGAAAATTGCATGAATTTTAATGATTGCAAGAATTCATAAGATAACGAGCTATAACATTTGTAATAATCCAACACAAATACATTGATCTGTATGCTATTTATGTACTGAAACCCCCCAAAATATTAAGTAAATAAAATTCTAAACTCCCAAAATTAAAGAAAACTCTAGCATAAAGGCTAAATCCAGAAAATGTAGTCTTTCACATTTCAAACTTTTTCTTTAATCTTCTCGTTATCCCACAGGATGACATACAAATCGTCATCAACCAGCAGCTCAAGTCCCAACAGCAGCTGGAGCAGCCTCAGAAGAAGCTCCCCTCCAATGGGATGTCCTTCTTCCGCAGACCCAGCAAAGTGGCTTCCACCTGGACGCGCCAGCCCTCCTCCTCGTGGATTTCAGACTCTAACCAGGACAAAGCTCAGGCTCCCTGGAAGGACTGGCTGAGACGGGGCAAAGGCTCACAGTACGGCAAATGATTGACACCGAGCGCTACGTCGTTCCACTGACTGCTTGACTGGGAACATATGAGATAAATGAGTCAAAGACATTGAAAACCAGAGCTACTGCGAGCAAAGATTTATTTCAGAAACACGTTCTGAAAGACATTTCACTGTGACCACTTTGATATTTCATTTTCACAAAACTACCTTCAGACTGTACATAGATTCGCCTTATTTTGTAATTTTGTGAAGCTCTTGAGTTTTTGTGAATACATGATAAACACATGAAAAGTGTAGATCAGTGGACAATGTTTAGATTCTTTAAATTAACAAATCAAAAGCAAGGTAAAGTGTAATGATAAAGTTATTTTTTTATAAAGCTGTATATTTTTTGCTTTTTCTGAAAAAAAATGTAAATTGATGTACAGTTGTAAAAATATGTTTTTTCTGTATTTAGTACATGTTTGTTTAACTACAGTGTTCAACTTTGAAGCTGCTCAGACTTAAACTCTGTTGTTTTCTAACATCCCTTGCTGGAAAATCTCATAAAACATAAAAAAAAATGTTTTGAGTTTTTATGTTTTTATTTTTTTATTATTTAAGGGAAGGGGGGGGGGTGAACAAAACTGTGAATTGAACAAGCAACCTCAACTCTGAACATGACTAGAAAAATGACTGTAGCTTAGAAGATCAATGCCTTTCGGTGCATTTTGCTTACTTTTGCAGCCGTGGTGCAGAGGTAGAGCTGTCACACTCTAATCTGAAGATTGCAGGTTCCATTCCCACCTTGCCCCCACATGTGTTAAAGTGTCCTCGGTCGATACAATGAACCCCACATTGTTCCTGGTGGTTATTGGTTTGTGAGAGTGTCTGCCGATGGAGCTGCCATAAGTGTGTGCGTGAGTGAATGGGACTGTGACTGTAAAGCATCATATAAGTACTTGCTATTCACCATTCTTATGATGCTGTCTTGTATATTGAGGCTAAAGAACCGACTAAAGACTATTTAAATTCACCTCAGAAATGTTTAAAAATAGAACTCAAATGTTTGAAAATTAGTAAATTAATAGATCATCATACTGCACAACTGTTGGTACATGGACAATTTAAAAATGTGGCTTTCACTTACTAAACCTTTATGTAATGGCAATTTATTTATTCATTGTTCATGACAGTTGACTTAAAAAAACAACAAGAATGTGCATTTCGATTAGCCCTTTGTAACCCTCTCCTAGCTCCTACTGCTTCAAAAGCAG